>NC_048300.1:178265383-178565383 GCF_013100865.1 Trachemys scripta elegans
AGTACATTTTTAAATTCAGAAACCCCTCTTGGCATAGGGGTTCGGGGGGAGGATGGAGGGGCACAGGACTGTGGGTCAGGACATCTGGGTACTATTCCAGGATCTCCTCTTTATTTCCTGTGAGAGCTCTGGCAAGTCACATAATCTCTGTTTCCCCATCTGTAAAAATGGAGATAATAGTTTTGTGCCTCACGGGGCATTGTGAATTAATCACAGATTGTGAAAGGCAATATGGAAGCACTACATATCATTCAATAGACCAGTAGATTCAGACTAGAGGCTCACAGTGATCTTCTGGCCTTAAAATCTATAAATACTGGACCTCTGTTATTCAACAACGTTCATGTCCCTAGATATTTCCAAATGCCATAGTAGAAAATATTTAAAAATAATGAGAAAAAAAATAGATAATTATCTCAACAACCCCAAACGGAGACATTTCTGGCAGAGTGTATGCTCATATCAAACACATTGCTACCCTAATGTGTTTTCACACTTGATTTGCCTGAACTACAACTAGAAATGGGTAAATATTATATTATCCAGCACTTGGTCCAAAGTCTGCCCTTGTTTGCAGCCCAGGGCATTATTCTGACATAACTGAGGTCAGAATTTGGCTCCAGGTGTCCACCGATCCACTTGCTATCTCTCTAAGGCTGAGCCACAAATTAGCTTTATCTGATGCAGATTTCAGATGCTGTAATGCCTTTCCCAAGGCTACTGTCTTCAAGAGCGGTTCTATGAGAACATAATCACAAATATATGGCTAGCTAGAGGCAGGTATTGAAACAGGTATGAAAGAAAACCTATTCTACTCTGCTCGGTATCCCATAAAGACTCATTTATCATGGGCCATTGATCATGATTTTCCCCAGTGCCATTGGGACAAGAAGGGAAGGCAATTCAACTGGCAGTGAGACCTGTCAGATTCTGTAATTTGAAGGCATAGTGTTCAGATTGTGATGTCATATTAACATTTACAGCTACTAATTGTGATGTCACAACTAGAGAATTTATTATTTCATTTGAGAAAAAAGCAGTAGAAGGCCAAGGGTGCTTTCAGGACCATCAAAGCTGAAGGGAGCCTTTCATTTCACATTAACCAGAAGCTGAATCAATAACTAAAGACATGGTAAAAAGTTTAAAGAGATTTTTCTGAATTCTCCTGCTACAGGAGGTAAGTCTGTTTAAATTAAAAGGAGACTTTTAGAGTGTTTATCAACATCTTAAAATTCTTGCCATAAAAATATGTTTATAATAAATTCTTAGAAACTTTAGTAGGTTAAAGCAGGTAGTTTCTTACACTTTTCTGGGAAGCACCTGGTATTGGCCAATGGCCACAGAGACAGGATACTGGGCTAAATGGACCACTGGTCTGATCCAGTATGCCAGTTTTTATGTTACTGAACTGAAATATTTTTGTTACCAGTTTTTTAAATTCCCTTCATGAATGCACATTGGTTTGTTATTCTAGGGTTGCTCATGTGTATTACCTTTTACACTTTTGTTGCTGACTGAAAAAGAAAGAAAGAAAGAAAGAAAGAAAGAAAGAAAGAAAGAAAGAAAGAAAGAAAGAAAGAAAAACCTCAGCATATTTCCTATGAAAAAATGTAAGCACTATTTTACTTGGCTAAAATAAAATAAAATAAAAACTTAAACTTTTTCCCAATTCTTGAACCAAACCGGAACTGAACCTTTCGGAGGTTGGAAACTGTTTCACTCATTTTTATATAAAAATATATACACTCTTTGGTGCTTATTGCTTTTGGCCAGGACTGAAAACACCAGAATGTCACAAAAAAAGGCACAATTCAGTATGTCTGCACAAGGAAGAGAGTAATGCACCTGTCCAGTATGAAGTAAAAATTAGGCATGATCTGCTTCCGGAAACTGCTTCAAGGGAAAGTAAACAGCAACGGAACCCGGTATCGGAGGGATTACTCCCATAGCAAAGGAGCGTGGCTGGCAGGGATGGCAACTCCTTCTGCAGGTGGGGCATAGGCAGACAATTGCAGGGATACCGTTCAACTTGCCAAACAGGAAATGTCAGCCACTGCCAGAAGAGCTGCGCAGCATCTACTCAGATCAAGAGGCTAGAAATGCAATGGCAAGTAGGTTGGCACTGAAGATTTCCACTGACTGTTAACCAGAGATGAAACAGAGAGAAGCTTTATTCAGAAGATGTTTACAAAAGTAGTTCTCTGTAGAGCAGATGACTAAACACATCCTCTGCATATAAAAAATGGTCCCACTGGGGCGCGCCAAGTGATAGGAACATATACGAAGACTGATGTGGGAGGAGCCAGGTGGCTGTGGGAGGGGAGTGGGAGCATAGGCGTAGTTTGACTTTGATATTTGGGGGCCCAGCTCCAGTCAGGCCAACAGGGCTGTGAGTGGGAGGAGCTGCTGGAGACAGTGGTGGGATGCTACAGGGTGTGAATAGGAAAGGAGTTCCAGTCCTAGAGAAGTGCAGGAGATCATGGTAGCTGCCGTCAGGGAGCCAGCTGCTGCAGGTTCAGTCTCCTAGCAACTCACTGGGCATAGCTGATCCTGGCAGGTGGCTGCCTGATTGACTGCACTTCCTGATCAGTGGAGGGGCAAAACTAGGATACCTGTTGATCCAACAGCAGCCAGAGCTCTCTGGCTGCTCAGTGCATCCCACACTGCTGCTACGCTTGATCCTGCTTTCTGTGACTGCTCTTGCCCAGCTCATGCCGGCTCCTGCTCCCATCCAGCCTGTGCCGCTCCTACTCCTGCCCAGCCATTCCAGTTCCTCCCCTTCTCCATCTTTGACACCTGTGTCTCTGACTCCCAGCCCCACTTTCTGACCATGTCTCCAGCTCATCCATTGGCTCTGGCATTCAGCTTCTGATTCCTGTCTTTGACCCACAGCTCTGCTTTTGACTACGTCCCTGGGTGTCCCGGGGCCCTGATTATTGACACTGCATCCACTCTAACCTCAAGGCCTGCCCACCTCCATGACTCCGACCATTAGACCCAACTGCCCACATCCAGGTTGTAATCCTGACAGCTGCTGAGGTAGAGTGGGGCAGCTGAGCTCTCAGGGCAAGGTTGCTCTGAGCAGACACCAGTTCAATTAACTGCGGTGGGAGGCAATTGGAAAGGCAATGCCTCCAGATGTCTTCCCTTAGCAATGAGCCTGGGTATAAGAACATTTTGAACCCAGCTATGGCGTAGATCCTTAGATGTGCCAGAATTCTGCTTAGCTTATCTGAGGGTGTGTATATCACAAGTGACTTTCAATCACCTATTCACTCTTCTGATCCTAGGAGAAGCTAGAGGCATGATAGAGCAGCCACAAGGCTGATGTAATCTAATTTCATAAGGACTAACTGTTCACTATATATGGGGTTGCAAAGAAATTTTCCCCAGGTCAGATTGACAATAACCTTGGGATTTTTTCACTTTACTCTGCAGTGGATGGGTGTGGGTCACTTGCCAGGATTATCTGAGTAGATCTTACTTAATAATTTCCCTGCCATTGTGCGGAGTCTCAGATCGTGGTGCACCTCAGTCCCTCCTGTTCTCTGCCAGTGTCACACAATAGTCTAGTTTCCTGTGGCCTGTAATACTTTGGTCTAATTTTGGTTGTTGGGTTTAGTATGCGGGTGGTGTTGGTGGCCTGTGATATGCAGGAGGTCTGACTAGATGATCTGTTGGTTCCTTCTGGCCTTAAACAATATGACCCCTAGGAGCTGTTCTGCTAGCCCAGGATCACGGGGCACAACGTGTTCTGATCAAGGCCCATCTTGCCCCGGGCAAGCTTATTACACCAGGAAGACTAGAAGTACGTGGGAAAGGCCTATTATGGTGAATTTACTCACCAAAGTATCTCTGTATGCTTGTATGCAGGAGCAATTCAGCACAGCTCCAGTAAGTAGCAGTGATGGAGGAATCTCAGAATATTGGTGATTGTTGAGTAAGCTGGACTATCTTTACTCATATTTGTTGGCATGGGAGCAGGTAAGTACCATGCTCTGCAAACTTAGCAGCTGCTTCTTGTCTTGCTGGCCAAACACTTCAAACTTGCAGGCCTTAGACTTACTAATGAAAGCTTGGAAGAATATCTTCTGACGTGGATGCAGCATGTTTTTTTGGGTAGCCAATGTTGTGATACTTTTTTTTTTAAACAGTGAGGTTCCTTGGGACTCTATCCTTGTTCCCATAGGTAGATTTAGATTTCATTGCTCATTTGTGCTGCCAATATATTGTTTGTATTCCTGAAGAATTCCTGAAGAATGGAATGAAGTGATGGCATGACTTAGCACTTGTCTCTATGAGATTCATGCTTGGATGAGTTTTACCTTGTGAAACTGAATGCTGAGAAAACATCTCCTTTTGGTTGTACTTCCGTTCACCACCTGGAAGCATTTACTTCTCTGATTTTACACTTTGAAGCTTTAAATCTGCTTCAAGAAGCAGTGACTCAAGTGACCTTGGAGTCATTTTGATTCTGAACTTTCTTTTTTCCAATGCCTGTTAATAACATCAGTAAACATTCTTATGACCACACTAGGAATATCTCTTGGCTTTAGCTTATGCTCTTCTGCACTGGATTGTTGTAATTGGCTAAAGGCCGGCATTTCTGTTGGTTTGCAGGCAGAGTACATGTGCCATGATGAAGGGTGGCCAGTGTATATTTTTGTGAGCAGAAAATGTTTGAGTTTATTCACGTTTCATTTTATAATCCAGCAATTGCATGTTTTCTGAATTACATCAAAAATACGACTGCAGTGTGAGATTAACTGCTCACTCAGTTCTACAGTAGGAGAGGCACACTCAAGTTTCAAAACAAAATGAGATATTTTACATTTAAGAACCTAAATGAAAACACTGAAATTAACCACTTTGTATATTTCAGTGACTTTAATTTTGGAATTTTTGGCCCATCCTGAAATCAAACTTAAGTCATCCGTGCTGAGTTATACTTTACATAAATGCTGTATATGAGTGGTTCTCTGCTTTTATCATTGCTAAGATAAAATACTTGCAGTCTTGTTTTGAAATCTTTTCTCATCAGGAAGTTTTGATAGTATTAGAAGAGCTTCTGTGCGGGAAAGCAGAAGGACTTGCAACAGCTAGTAAGCATGACATCATTAAAAAGCAATGAATGTTAGGAATATTCCTGTGTTCTAATCCAGGCCTCACATCCTGCTGCCCTGGAACACATCCAAACCCAACATCCTTTTAGGGTGACAGGGCAGGCTGTAGCCTTTCACAGCTTGCTTTAGTAATCTCTGCATGTGGAATATTCACTGGCAGGCATTACAATAAAATCTAAAATTACTCCATCAGAAAGCTGCTGTTCCACCCTTCCTGCATTCTTCCCTGACACTCAAATTGCCCAAACAGAGCTTTATTACAATTCATGGGTTTATCTGAAGAACTGTATACCGCTGATGGGGGTCTTTAATAACTGACTGTGAATAGGTTAACAGTATGTTCCACTAGAATACTTAAAACACAGATTACATTAATATTCTTATTGCTGGCAAGGTAGAACCACATTTATGGCCCAATCCTGCAGCCTTTACTCCATAACCACAGTGGAATTCCTCAGATGAGTAAAAGCTGCAGGGTTTGCACAGTATGAATCTTATTCTCTTTTAATTCACACTAGTTTTACAATGGAGTAGCTACATTGGACCAGATGCTCAGCCACACTAAGTCCCTTTACACCACCACAGCACAAAGGGGACTTAAAATTGCACTAATTTTAAATGAACTCAGGGGGTTGCCTGAGCAGTGGGGAATCCTAGGTTGGGTAAGAGGAAGCACAGCTGACTCTCTATGCCACCCCCCCCACTCCCCTCTCCTGCCATAGGCAGTGTGTTCAGGGTGCAGGAGGCAGTCGGGATCCTGTGGTAGCAACTAGAAGCCTCATAGGTTAGAGCCCCATAGCTTTAGGCTCTGCACAAACACACAGCAAATGGTAGTTCCTGCCCTAAATAGCTGTCTCTTTATCTATGCTTTTGTCTGCCAGGCACCCTGGTGGTGCTACAGAATATAAGTAATAATTAATGATTTTTTTTTAGACCAAGATGCTTTACAGTATGTTAGGCAGATGTTTGGTAACAGAGGTGGCATTTTGCATCAGAGTTCTTTGGTAGTGGTTCAATTGCAAAGCACAGCATGAGCACACTGCAAAGCACACTATGCAAAAGTTGCAAGCATTTTGATATTTAAATCAAGCTGTATAAAGTGGACTATTGTCTGGGAAAAGAAAATATATAGGTGAAGTATAGTCAGAAAGACAGCAGGAACTGAAATATCCAGGAGTGATTTATAACAAATGGCTGTACCTTGTAGTCAAAACAACCACTGGGAGACAAGGTGAGGGAAATATAGACACTGTACAGTGTATTATTATGCTGGTAATCTCATCAATTTTTCATCTGGCCAGTTTGGGTTGTTATATGTATATAGGAGGAAAGGAAATCTAGTCACATTGTAAAATACGTCTTTTGTCTATGGCTAAATTCTTGGAGTTAAATCCTACCTCTTTCCTTGGTTGCAGAAGGCTTTAATCATAAAAAAAAAAAAAATTATAGTGGCTCATTTGTATAGGTGGCAAGAAAAGGCTGTGCAAGAGACCATAGTCTCTTTACTACATGAAACAATGCTTCATCTGGATCTGTGTGTGGCAGCATTAGGAAGTGGTATAATGGTCTGCAGCATGGACAATGGGTGAGATGCTCACCCCCCGCTTATCTTGTTCTGTGGGCGTTCCGTACCTTTATGCCAGGTAAAAGGGTGTGGCAGTTTAAAGGAGCAATAAAAGTCCCATTTCTGGATGGGGAAGGATTCCCCCAATACAGGCACTGTAGAATACAGCTTTAAGGCTGCCTTTTGCAGGCCCCCTTGCAAGCCCCGGTGTAGGGAATGTGTCGTGGATAGAACTGGGGACAGGAGAAGTGTGGGACGCTCTGTGCAGCACTCTGGCCCATAGGACAACCTAGGGAGGCTGCCATAACTTAGATAGGCCTCCTATACCTGTCCCATGGATTGGGAGGACATAAAGATGGCTTAGAGCCATGATAGCCACCCTCCCAATTGGCTGTGAGTTCTCAGCTGAACCTCTTAGAGGCTCAGCATTGAATTTCACCTAATCGGTTTACATTGATATGGGGGACTAAGGAAGCAGTGATTGCCTTGATACGTTCCATCCCGACCCTGCTTCTATGGAGATCCCTATGCAAAACCTCTTTATTCTATTTTTGCAGAGAGGCCAGGATTAAGTCCATATGGAGCAGCATAGACCTGAACTTTATTTAACTGATAAGAGGTGGTACTTGGCACTTGTACGCTTTGGAAAATATTCAGTGCAGAAAACGTCTATGTAATGTTTCAGGTCTGCCTTAAGACTTTCCCAGTGGTATTTCTGAATTCTGTGTTTTTAATTTCTTTTGTAAAAAAAATTAAATTGTTGCCATTTAAATTTCCAATACTGTGCAACAGTTTTGTTAAAGTAATTTTCCTCCTTGTTAAGATCCCATGCAGAACTTTGAATGAGAAACTTTGCAAAAATCTGACATTTGATAATGCTTTTCCCCCTTTCCACTGCACTGAGACTTCAGAGCAGGTAAATATGAGTGAGTAAGGTTTGTAACTTCTGGATCCTTTTTGTTTTGTTTTGTTTTCTTAAGCACTTGGAGATTTTGGCAGAAATTTTTTCTCAGAGACCTTTGATAAATTAGAGAAGGGATTAATGCCTTTTCTCATATGCCAGCTCTAGCAGGTACCATGCAGTGCCATGAACAAGAGTAGTTTAAAGGAAGTTTGCTGATTAATGTCTTTGGGAAAAGAAAGGAAAGCTCTAAAGACTGCTCTAAAGGTGGCACAAAATTCCTAGCATTCCTGAAAAGACAAAGAGACCAGAAACCTAACAGGGCTTGACATGAGCAGCTGACCCAACAAGCTGAAGTAACTCTCGGAATAAAGAAGAAATATATATTTATTTCTATCACGAGCAATTCCTTTGTACTGTGCTGTTTTTATGACATTGAAGATATTATTTTTTACCACGATCAGTGACTGAACAGGAAAAATACATCCTGTCTGCATTATCACTTTGCTGCACAGGGAACTCCTATAATGCTACTGTGGAAATGGTTAGTTTGCAGGTTAGCATAAAATACTAAAGGCCACTCCTTTCCCCTTTATTTTTCCTTATTGTTTGGAATTTCTCAGCTTGGAGACACACTGCTCCAAGCATGGATCATCCACAAGTGCGCCCAAAACACCAATGCATCCATTCCTCAAATTCCCAGTGAACATGCCCAACTACCACAGTAGAAGTGCCATAGTGATCAATACAAACCTAGATGACCTGAGAAATTCAACTGAAGGGAGTGTAGCTGGGAGGTTGGAGGTAGGAAACGGGAGGTACTGGAGGCTGCAGGGGGAGGAGCACCTGAGCTCTTGAGGTAATGCTGATGGGAGGCAGAGACCATCATTGCTACTGAGCTGATGCAACTCAGATGGCTGAGAGATATTAGAGGCATGGCTAGTTGTAGCATCACCTATTATTAAGATTACCTGACAGTTTTCATTATAAGACCTTGGTTTCAGTTGCTTATAACTTTTCCAGACTCTTTGGTTTGAAATTTTTCATGCTGGTTGTCTGCCTTAGGCTGAAGTTTTTTGAAAACTTGCAACCAAAATGGTTCAACTATTTTCGAGGACAAGGCTAGGGAAAAATACATTGCTGTGCCTTGGTTAAAATAGTCTGACAACCTTTTCTTTAAATAGCTCTAGTACCCCCCATGCTTTGTAGCAGGGACTGGAGGGGGGGATGGCCTCTGTGTCAGGGATATGCCTTTTGCTACTTCTGTGAAGAACTGCCCAAATTTGGCCAAGTTATAAACGTTTGAAAAATCTCAGTTTGCATTTACCCAGGAGAGACTTCTTCCACTGCTAAAATCTCCAAAGATTCCATCCTCACTGAGCATGCTTGAGCCTCTCACAGCTCCTAGTACTACCCTGATTGCACACAGCCATCCCTACTGATTGCATACGCCATCTCATCACAGCTCTCACCTGTGAAAGGACTACATATGTGCCATCCTTACAGAGCAACAGAGCATGCTCCAATACAATATATGGGTGAAGCTGGACTTTCCCTGTAATGACTGCTCCAGCTGGTCCAGGCTGGGTGGCTCCGGGCACTGGCAGTGAGAGCAGGGACCCTGTCACTTCTGTGCTCTCAGCGATGCTCCTGCTGGCATTCAAGCAGTGTGGAAGAGGAAGCCATCTGATGTGAATGAGCAGGAGACAAAAGCTAGACCAGGGGGAGGGAAAGAAGTAGATTGAGACATGTGGTCTGCTAAGATTGTGACTGCAGGGAGGGAGGGTAGAGGAAAACCGGCATTGGGACTGGCTGGCCAAGAAGACTGGGACTGGGAGTTGGTGAGGGAAATGGGGAAGGGAACTGGGAGCTAGTTGGCTGGAGGTAGAACACTGAGATTGGATGAGGAGCTGGAGGGAGGAGGAGAGACAGGGACTGACTGTACAAGGAGACTAGGAGTGCAGGGGTGGGGAGGAGGACCAGAGTGGGGAAACATAGGATTGGGGGAGGGGAGATGGGGTTCAGGGGGAGAACTAGAATTGGATGGGCAAAAGAGACTAGGGACAAGGAGTTGGGTGGGAGGGGGGATCTGGGACTAGATGGACTAGGAGACTGGGAATGGGTGTGGTGAGGGAGATTGGGACTCAGACAGCAAGTCTGGAAAGGAAGACTAGTACTGGCTGGGCAAGGAGACTGGCACTGGGTTGAGAATCCTGAACAGAGGAGACTGATAGTGGGTAGGCAAGGAAAATTGGACTAGGGCAAGTGGCCATGGGTGAAGAAGAGACAGGATTGGGACTGGGATAGGTTGGAGTAAGAAGGGGTCATGCTGAGGGCAAATGAGCAGAAGGCCCTGTGCACACTAGGTCACACTCCCCTTCAGAGCCTGTGATGGAGCCCAAGATTCCTGAGTATCACTATTCCTCTGCTGTCAGCAAACGTCTGTGAAACTCACTGACCACGTGTGTGTCTCATCTCCCTGTAGGGCTGGTCCACACAGAAGATGACAATCTACTACTGCCACCAGTTACTCTGACAATGGAAGTGTCAGTGGTCTGTGTGTGGTAGAGCTAAAGGTTCCCACCCTGATCCATGTGGGTGTCAATGTGGTGCAACAAGATGGAATTTCTGTTTGTTCAGTTTGCTTTTTTAAAAACCTAGAGAATTATGCCTCCCTCCCCCCGCTCTAAATAAAGATTGCAAAAACAAGTGCTCAGAAGTTTGGAAATGCCAGAATTAAGATTACCTAGAGTAGTCAGGAGGGTATTCAACTAATAATAAAAGAGGAGGGTAAAAAGAGGAAATACATTAGCACAAAATTAAGATGTTGAGAATAAAATCAAGGAACCAAAGGATACAAGGAGAAGAAATTTCTTAATTGCCTATATACCAATACTAGGATCCAGGCAACAAAGAAGAGGCATTGGAATTGCTCATTATTAGCATACATTCGATCTTGTTAGTATTAGACCTTGGCTACACTTGTGGATTCACAGTGCTGCCGCGGCAGCGCTGTGAAGCGCAAGTGTAGTCGCGCCGCCAGTGCTGCGAGAGCTCTCTCTCTCTCCGAGGGGAATAGCTTGCAGCACTGCGAGCGAGCGTGCAGCGCTGCAGGCGCTGATTACACTAGCGCTTTACAGCGCTGCACTCGCTGCGCTCGGGGGGGTGTTTTTTCACACCCCTGAGCGCAGCAAGTGCAGCGCTGTGAATTGCCAGTGTAGCCAAGGCCTTAGTGAAATCTGGTGGGGTGATTCAATGACTGGAATGTTAAAATCAATGGTTATAATCTATCTAGGAATGACTGAATGGGCTAAAGGGGAAGGGACGTGGAACTCTATGTCAAAAATAGTTACTGATAACTTGGAACAGAAAATGATCTTAAACACTTATAGATCAATCTCATAGCAGATAAAGTACAAGATGGGATACTAGCTGGTATCTGCTATAGATCACAAATTTGCACAAGGGAACAGGATATATAACATATGGGAGAAAAAATGAATGATCATGGGGGACTTCAATTTGAGTGAGATATGCTTGAGGTCTCATGCTGTCGATACTGAAACATCATACTGAAACACTATATAATTTCTGAATTATATAGATGACAATTTCCTATCTCAAAAAGTGTTACATACAACACAGAGGGATTCTATATTACACATTGTCTTGACAGATAAAGAGGAACTGATCACAGAACTGAAAATTAATGGTGACAGGTTCAAATGATCATGATTTGATCACATTTATAATGAGCAAACAGAATAAAGTCCAAACAAGTAATGTATATACTTGGTGCTTTAAAAGGGCTTGTTTCACAAAGCTGAAGAAAATTATGAGCCAATTCAGCTGGGAGGAAGAATTTAATCAGAAAAATGTGATTGATACTTGAGTATTGTTTAAGAACACTTTACTAGGTACCCAAAAATCCACAATTCCAAAGTTAAGGAAGAAGGCTGTACCACTTAAAAAACCTGACTGTTTTAGAGGGAAAATGAAGTCATATATATATAATTATATATATACAAGTGGAAGAAAGGAGAAGTTTATAATAATGAATATAAATCAGAACCTAGGTATTGGAGAAAATTGATAAGGAGCAGGAACACAAGGAAAAGTTATGGCCAGCAGAAATGAGGAAGAAAGGAAAGAAATTTAAAAGTATATTAGGAATATAAAGAATCCTAACAATGTTGTTGATCCATTACTAGATGGAAATGATACAGTTATATATAGTGATGCAGAAAAGGCAAAAGTGTTCAATAAATATTTCTGTTCTGTATTTGGGAAAAAACAGATGATGTAGTCATATCATTTGATGATGATAACACTCTTTCCCTTCCACTAATACCTCAGGAGTATGTTAAACAGCAGCTACTAAAGTTAGACATTTTAAAATCAGCAGGTCCCGATAACTTGCACCCAAGAGTTTTAAAAGAGCTGACTGAGATGCTCACTGGAACATTAACCCTGATTTTCCGTAAGTCTTGAACACTGGAAAAGTTCCAAAATACCGGGAGAAAGCTAATATTGTGCCAATATTTAAATGGGTAAATGGGATGACCTGAGTAATTATAGGCTTGTCTTCCTGCTGTCAATCTGGGCAAGACAATGGAGCAGCTGATACGGGACTCGATTAATAAAGAATTAAAATAGTGTAATATAATTAATTGATTGGCATTAATAGGAAAACAGATATCAAACTAATGATTTTTTTTTTGTTTTCAAGTTTGGCTGATAACTTCTGTAAGGTGTTTGACTGGGTATGGCACAATATTTTGATTAAAAAAAATCTTTAGCAATATAAAATTAACATGTTACATGTTAAATGGATTAAAACCTGGCTAACTGTTAGGTCTCAAAATGTAAATGTAAACAGGGAATCATCATTGCATGTGTGTGTGTCTCTAGTCGGGTTCTATAGGGATCGGTGCTTGAGCCTATTCTCTTTAAATATTCTTGTCAATTACCTGGAAGAAAACATAAAATCCTCACTGATGAAGTTTACCAATGGCACAAAAATTGGGGGTATGGTAAATAATGAAGAGGACAGGTCATTGATACAGAATGATTTGTGTAGCCCTAAGGATTGCATAGATACATTTTTTTCTTATAAGTTTAAGTATTTGATGTATTGTAATAGGCTTATAGATTTATATTAAAAATAAGTTTGGCAAGAGACCTACAGGCCAAAAATCTGTATGCTAAGCTAAGGCAAAGTTAGCATATTTATATTGGGACCTTTTACCCAGAAAGTAAAGTTGACCTTTATCTTGTTACCCAAATAGATAAAATACCCACGCCTATATCTAAGACCTTTACCTAGACCAATAGACAATGAAGAATGGCGTAGTTTTTTTTTCAAAGTTGTACCCACAGACTTAATAAGTACACCACAATTGCATACATACATGTCATCCATACGCACATACATACTAGCCTATGGGGTAAGTGTACCCTAACATTTCTGTGGGGGAGAAATGAAATTTGGGCATAAGAGGAAAGATTTCCGGCACTTGTGCCCTATTAAAAAGGTGACCCACCTCGTTATCTTATCTTCATCTTCAACTAACTATCGATGCTATCCATCTACGACAGCTATTAACTATTAATAGGCCGCACTTATTTTCTTTTCAAACTTTAAGTTCCAAGGGAAGTAGGCTAAGCTTGGTTTCCCTAAACTTTTATTCTCAGTTTTGTTTATTAGGTTTTAATTTTAAGTTACGTTAGATAAGTAAACTATAAGGCAGCTTTGTCAGCTCTTTGCATTAGTTTCCTCTGCACACCTCTGCAAGAAGGTGAGAAACCGGAACCGCAAGAAGCGAGGTCCTGTGTCTTTCAACACCATGTTATCAAAACAGGGTGTGAGTATTAACCAAAGTTTTGCAGCACATAATATTGTATTACCGTATCTCTTGAATAACAGTCATACAATTGTAACTGTGTAACTCTGACTATTTTTACCATTTACTTACTATTTCATTGATTTTAATAAAAAGTCTTTATGACTGTATCTGTCTCGGTGTGAGCTTCCTGTCATACCCCCGAGGGTCCCTTTGTAAATTCTGTGGAGTCTGATTCGGGACAAGAACTTTTATCTTCTGTTCAAACAGATTGGCGAGCCTAAACGCATACTAATTAATATTAATGATTAATTATTATTAATTAATTAAGCTTAATTAAAATAACATTAGATTAAATTGATACGTTAAAACAATAGTACTAACACATCCTAGATCGCTTGGTAAGCTAGCCTCCAGAAAACAATATGTATTTTAATATGGCTAAATGTAATTCTGTACATCTGGGAACAAAAATTGTAGGATGTATTGTAGGCAATTGTTGGATGAGGGACTCCATCCTGGGAAGCGGTGACTCTGAAAGTGATTAGGAAGTTGTGGTGAATAATCAGCTGAACATGAGCTCCAAGTGTGATGCTGTGGTCAAAAGGGGAATCTCAAGTAGGAGTAGAGAGGTTTTTTACCCCTGTATTTGGCAATGGTATGACCGTTGCTGGAATACTGCCTCCAGTTCTGGTGCCCACAGTTCAAGATGTTGATAAATTGGAGAGCATTCAGAGAAGAGCTACAAGAATGAATTTAAAAATATGCCTTACAGTGATAGACTCAAGCAGCTCAAACTATTTATCTTAAAAAAGAGAAGGCTGATTACAGTCTGTAAGTACCTACATGGGTTAATGGGCTCTTCACTCTAACAGAGAAAGGTATAATACAATCCAGTGGCTGGAAATTAAAGCTAGACAAATTCAGACTGGAAATAAAGTGTAAATTTTTAACAGTGAGAGTCATTGATCCTTGTAACAATTTACCAAGGGTCATGGTAGAGTTTCCCTCACTGTCCATTTTAAAATCAAGTTTGGATGTTTTTCTGAGAGATCTGCTCTAGAAATTATTTTGGGGAAGTTCTGTGGCCTCTGATATATGAGAGGTCAGACTAGATGATCACAAAGGTGCCTTCTGACCTTGGAATATAGGAATCTATGCCTGTCCATTATGTGTGACATATATGCTGTCCATTGTCATGCTTAGGCACAAGTAGGCCGAATTAAGGTTGTCTGTGCAACCTTAATTCGGCTCTCTTAAGTGAATGCATTTTGATACAGTCGTTAGTTACAGGATAACATTCTATTTTTTCACATTCTCACACACACAAATACATATACAGATATATATATATATATATAACTTCTGAAAAATGACAAATCTACTTTACAGAAAAACATTATCGATTTATAAATGACATTGTCAGATTCGGCTCAAGGAACAATCTGTGGAGGAAAGCCCAGAGTGCTTTCTATTTCCTGCAAAAGGGATCTGAAAATAGTTTGGACATGCCAGGGAAAAACATTCAAAAGAAGTGATTTTGGAATGCTTGTTATTCTCTCTGTATCAACCTATTTTTCCTTAAACCACCATAAAAAATCAAATAATGTTCAAATATGCTTTTTTTCAGCATGTTTATGAGATTCCTACAAAAACTCCTGTCAATCTGAAAAAACTAATGCAACCTCACAATGCTGTCATGACCAGCTTCAACATCATCTAATCTATCTATCTATCTATCTATCTATCTAACTGACATGACCCTTTGGAGATTGGGGACTCATTGGCTGTTCCACCATACCTAAAATCTACATTGTAAATACGTTGCTTTTAAAATAAAATGACCCCATTTTATTCCATGTTGACCCTTGTAAACTGCACAATTTGGGGATGTTATTGTGGGTTTGTGTAGTATTTTTAAGTGGAAATTAAAACTATTCTTTCAAAACTATCCTCTTCTTCTCACAGACGAGAAACACAATGGTTTGTATGGACTGTATATGTAAAATTCTTTGCAGTGTTTGTGTATGTGTATGTCCATTTGTATGTCTAATAGGTGGATGTCAAATTTCCAATTCTTCATTACAAGGTCAAATTAAAACAATTTTCTAATGAGTTTTCTGTTTCCAAGGCAATTGATATGAACATTAATTGTGAGGTACTTAAGTATGAAATGTTAATAGCAATTACTTATCTTAACTTGTAGTTCTCTGTGTTTTCAGTTGCTATTCAATGGGGCGGAAAATTAATTTAGCACTAGAGGTTTTTTGGTGGCATAACTCTCCATCAGGGAATTTCTGAAGGCACTCTGTACATTGTGTGGGGGGGGGGGGGGGGGGGGGGGTTGCAATTCTATAATTACCTTTCAGAATTGTTATAGAGGAGAAAGACACACACTGCTATTATTAGCTGCCACTCTATTTTAAGATGGATGATTAGCAGAGAATCTAAAATTAGAAAATTTGCTGGCAGTCATGAGAACTCTCATTTCCAAATTTGCAAACCTTAACACAGAGCACTTTGACTGGGAAAAGGACAAGTCTGAGAGTTAAAGCTCTGTCACTGACTCCCTGTGTGGCTGTGAGCAAGTCACAACTTCTCTGTGAGTTAGGAAGTAGCAAAATTTTGAGCCAGATCCAATGGAGCTAAGATTATTTGTACCTGCTGAAGATGTATCTCAAAATGTCCAGAACAGAGAAAATATACTCTCTTCATTAACCTGAGTTAGTTCCACATTCCATTATTGTTTTTTATTTATATATTTGGTTATTTACAGGCATTTTCCTGGAGAAAGCCTGTATTGATATGGTATATGGATAAGGTGTATCTTATATTTTGCTCTGTTCTTTCTCAGGCTTGTGCTCAGTTTGATGATTCTCTTCCCACAGCCCCTAATAATCTAACTCAGGATCTTGCCAGCTGCTTTATCGCTATAGAACATAGCTGTCTTGAAGGATTGTAAGGAGTAAGGTGCTCTCATTGTATATTTTAGGCTGCAAAGAAAACCCATAGATGTTTCTCTATTACATTCATTTTCTGTTAGGGCTAGGAAAATACCTAATTAACCTTCTGAATTCAGTCTGTTTCCAAAACTAGCATCCATATCTTCAATGGCTAGTGTAGTACAATGGATTAACAATGTTTGTTTTGTATCACTCTGTTAACAGCAAACTGCAGTATACCCGATTTAGCTTCTATGCTCAAATCCTCTCCCAGTTAGCTACACTGACTGCCAAGCTTGCTTCACATCCCTTGTGTACATGATGACACCGTGGATTAATCCAGCTGGCATAGTAAGAGGGAAGCAGTGTGATGGCAGCAAGTACTGCAAGGTCATGAAGATTTTGTCTTCAAACAAGGATCCTGCTGATTGGTTGGGAAGCCTCTCATTTTAGGCATTAAGTCCCAGATCCACAAAGATATTTAAGCTCCGAACTGCCGCTGAAAGGAGTTTAATGCCTTTGTGGATTTGGGCCTAAGATACTACAGGGCCTAGTATATATGAACTTAGATTTTAACTCATAAACTGCAGTGAATGCTCATATATATTCCCCCATGACATGTATTTGGATTTTTGAATAAAGAAAAGAAAGATCTCAACCATTTTTTAGATATCAAAATTCAGTCTATTTCAATCCTTAGTGTTTCTGCCCTACCTAGATCTAATTGAGCTAAGGTATTTCTTAGGTCCCTGTCCCTGTGGTATATAAGTACCAATAGTTCAAGCATGGGGTTGGGAGTCAAGAGATTTATCTTTGTTCTTCTGGCTCTAGCAAGTCATATGCACTTCTCTCAGAATCAGTTTCCCCCATCAGTTCAATGGAGACAATAATTATTTATTACCTCACAGGAGTGTTTGGGAGTTTCCTTCATTCGAGTTTGTAAATGCTTTGAAATCCACAGACAGAAGTTGCTATAGGCAGGCAAAGGATGATGATTGATTGATTGATGATGGTTATTATTGGCTTAGATTTGAAAAGCAATTGGTGAGTTTGGGTTATTCAGTTTTGGGGGGCCAAGTCAGTACACCCATCCTCTATAAATCAAGCCCTTTCATGGGTGTCTCTTTGGGCAGCCCAAAATTGAGGCACCAAAAATCACTACTCACTTTTAAATCTGTCCTCATTCTTTGCAGGCCTTTAGCACCTTCTGTCTATGGATTTTAAATCATTTTACAGACAAATGAATGAACCTCCAAACACTTCTTTGAGTGTTTTATTATTATTAACAACAGGTGATGGATTTCAGTGGAAGAGCTGCTGAAAATCACGAAAAAAGGAACACTCCCACAATGCCATTCCTCCAAAGGGACCTCTTCTTTGTTTCTACTGGTAACTATATTGTCTATGGGGAGAATCTCTGTGGAAACAGAGAGCTGAAATTACACCTGCATGAAGCTGAATGTGTGGACAAGTTGACATGAATTTAGTAAAATAATGAACATGTTTCTCAAGTGCTTACCAGTGTTTTACACCCCGTGCTATAATTTAAACTTGGAAGGGTGATTGACTATGAAAGCTCCTTTGTTGGAGAAATGAGAATGGTACTTGAGAGTAAACCCATCATTAATAATTTGGGAACTGTTTATTGACTTGTCTACTGAGGCCGGAAGAGAAAATGAAAATAAAACGTACTGTGATTATGCTCATTTGACTTGCACATAGCAAAAGGATCACACTAATTTTCCTCCAGCTCTTTCAGTCTCAAGGGAGCTAAGCTTCAGAGTGAAAACAAACAGAGAAAAACTGGTAGCATGATAGGAGACTTAAACAAACAGTGACTGCCAAATGATTTGCAGGTGTCAACCAAGTCCAACATCTGCAAGAAGCTCCATGCCCTGACCTTGCTGTTCAAGACTCCATTCCAGAGCAGCTAATATTATGTAATTGGATCAGCTGTTAATGCTCTAGTGTTTCAGATTTCAGTATGTACAAAGCTGTAGCAGACTCTCTTTGGTCTCAGGCCCTTATATTTTAAATATATTTCATTTAACTTGTTTACAAAGGACACTAGTGTTTTCACAATGTTATTTGTAGACAGGGCAGTACAGTTGCTCAGTCATTGTCCTTTCCTTCAAACAAACAAATCAGCATTTAAAAAAATTCTGTGGGTGTCTTCCCCTTCAATCCACTCCCCCCACATTATTTTAAATGTTTGTATTGCATTTTGCACTGTACAAATATAGGAAGCTAGCAGAGAAATACCATTAAACAAACTATAAGCTGAACTGCTGAATAGAATCATTAGAAAATAGAAGAATGATTTTAATTGTAGATTTTACTAAGATATCAACAACATATTGTATATGGGTGAACTTCGTACTTGTTTGTGCCACTCAGTATTTTGGTAGCACCAAGAGGCTCCAACTGACAGAGCCATACAAATGGATATTAAGAGTAAGTTTCTCTCCTGAAGAGCTTATATTTTAAATAGACAATGGAGGTATTATTATCCCCAGTTTAAGAACATAAGAATGGCCATACTGGTCAGACCAAAGGTCCATCTAGCACAGTAATCTGTCTTCCGACAGTGGCCAATGCCAGGTGCTTTAGGGAAAAATGAACAGAACAGGCAATCCCAGATAAAACAGGCAATCCTAGATTCTGGCAGTCAGAGGCTAGGGACACCCAAAGCATGGGGTTGCATCCCTGACTATCTTGGCTAATAGCCATTGATTGATCTATCCTCCATAAACGTATCAAGTTCTTTTTTGAACCCTGTTATAGTTTTGGCCTTCACGACATCCCTGGCAACAAGTTCCACAAGTTGACTGCATGTTATGTGAAGAAGTATTTCCTTTTGTTTGTTTTAAACTGCTGCCTGTTAATTTCATTGGGTGACCCTTTGTTCTTGTGTTATGGGAAGTAGTAAATAACTGATTTTATAGATTTTATAGACATCTATCATATCCCCCCTTTGTCGGCTCTTTTCCAAGCTGAAAAATCCCAATCTTTTAAATCGCTCCTCGTATGGAAGTGTATAGAAGTGTATATGGAAGTTCTATACACCTAATCATTTTTATTGCCCTTCTTTGTTCCTTTTCCAATTCTAATATATGTTTTTGAGATGGGGTGACCAGAACTGAATTCAATATTCCAGGTATGGGAGTACCATGGGTTTATACAGTGATATTATGATATTTTTCGTTTTATTATCCATCCCTTTCCTAATGGTTCCTAACCTTCTGTTTGCTTTTTTGACTGCTGTTGCACATTGAGCAGATGTTTTTGGAGAACTATCCACAATGACGCCAAGATCTCTTTCCTGAATGGTAACAGCTAATTTAGACCCCATCATTTTATATGTATAGTTGGGATTATGTTTTCCAGTGTGCATTATGTTGCATTTATCAACATTGAATTTCATCTGTCATTTTGTTGCCCAGTCACCCAGTTTTGTGAGATCCCTTTGTAACTTCCCATAGTCTGCTTTGGACTTAACTATCTTGAGAAATTTTGTTTTGTCTGCAAATTTTGCGACCTCACTGTTTACCCCTTTTTCCAGATCATTTATGAATATGTTGAATAGGACTGGTTCCAGTACAGACCCCTGGGGGACTCCACTATTTACCTCTCTCCATTCTGAAAACCAACCATTTATTCCTACCCTCTGTTTCCTGTCTTTTAACCAGTTACTGATCCATGAGAGGACCTTCTTTCTTACAGACAGGAACCAAGGCACATAGTGATTAAGACCCAGATCCTCACGAGGTAGTTAGGCATTTCCTCCCCCCCTTAAAAGGTGCCTAAATACCTTTGAAGTTCTGGGCCAAGGAGGTTTGCTCAGAGTCATAAAGTACTTGAAACTGAACCAGATTTACTGAGTCTCAGCTTAGTGCCTTAACCACAAGACCTCTCATTTTGACATAGCCCTACATTGGGAGTGTGGGGAGGTTCACCACCAAAGGAGGACTATGAGGACTATTGCCTTCCAGAGCTTCCCAGGTTCTGTCTTAAGGGTTGCTGCATACTCCCCACTGTGCGACTGGTCACCTCTGCAAGGCAGCAAGTGTGAGGATTTGAAGCCAAAGCTCTTGCCTACTCTTGTCCCCTCCCAGACCTCTTTAAGACAGGTGTTAGAGAGCAAGACCAGCAGTTGTGCGTGGTTCTTATTCAGGGTGCACAAAGGCAGAGGCTTCTTACTCTAATGTCACCATAGCTTCTGTAATTCATTGGATGTGTTCTAAAACTTTCCTCCCAGACATTGGGCCAACTCCTGGACTCAGAGCCCAGATGGGCACAATATAAATTCTTGGATGGATGGAGACAGATATTCCTGAACAGAGCCCCATTAAAAGACCATGCCCAGGAGATCTCCATGGATGCAGAGAGGATAGAATCCTCACCTTTCGCAGAGCACCACATATTCAACCACTCTTGTCCCTCTCCCGTAAAACCTCTCTGTTCTGTTTTTGAAATGGTTGTTTCCTAACTCTTAGGCGCTAAAACAGGCTAGACTCTTCTTTTCTCCTTTTTAAACAACTTTAAAAGTGCTGATGTTAAACTGCTAATTTTAATGATATTTTCCTATTTTGCTGAAGTGCTTTTGGATCACTGTTTATTGAACACACCCATGTATGAATAATGCACTCAGAATGGAAGGAAGGGTTAAGAGGGGCATACAAGCATAAAACCTCTCATTTACGAAGCTGAGCTTCACTTGCCTGAACCCCCACTGTTAGTAGTAGGTTTCATAGAGTCATAGATTCCAAAGCCAGACGGCACCAATGTGATTATTTAATCTGGCCTCCTGTACAACACAGGCCATACAACTTCTCCAAAATAATTCCTAGAACAGATCTTTTAGAGAAACATCCAATCTTGATTTTAAAATGGTCAGTGGTGGAGAATCCACTATAATCCTTGTTGTTCCAATGGTTAACTACACTCACTGTAAAAAATTTACACTTTATATCCAGTCTGAATTTGTCTAACTTCAACTTCTAGACTGAAGAGCCCATTATTAAATATTTGTTCCCCCCCTGTAGGTACTTATAGACTGTAATCAACCTTCTCTTTGTGAAGATAAATAGATTGAGTTCCTTGAGTTTATCACTATAAGGCATGCTTTCTAGTTCATTCTCATGATTCTTTTCTGAATCCTATCCAATCTATCAACATCTTTCATGAATTGTTGACACCAGAACTGGACATGGTATCCCAGAAGTGATTACATAAGTGCCAAATACAGAGTTAAAATAGCTTTTCTCCTCCTACTTGAGATTCTCCTTTTTTATGCATCTCAGTGTCATATTTGCCCTTTTTGCTACAGCATATCACTTAGAGCTCATGTTCAGCTGATTATCAGTCATGACCCCAACTCTTTTTCAGAGTCACTGCTTCCCAGGATAAAGTACATCATTCTGTAGGTATGGCCCACATTCTTTGTTCCCAGATGTATACATTTACGTTTAGCCATATTAATTAATTAGTAGTATTTGTAATGCAGTAGCAGCTAGCACCCTCAGTCATGGATCAGGACCCATGCAAAACTAGAGGTGCAAATAATTGCTAGTGATGTTGTTTTTTGAAAATTTGGTCCCAGTTGACACCCAAGATTACATAGGAAGTCTGTGTGGCAGGGACAGAAATGGAAGTAGGATTTCCTGATTCAGGGTCCTGTGACTTAAAGAGAATCTACAAATAAAGATGTTGAATCTTCAACAAAAGTTTCTTCAATTCTAAATGTTAGTTACCTCATTATATTCCTTCAAATTCCAACTTAAAACTGAAATTTTTGATTGCTGAGGACCAACAACATTTCAGTTTTTGGCTTTTCAATGAAAGCATAAAAATTCCCATGGAAAATTGCAACCAAAGTAAAAAATGTTTTCATTTTCAGTGGAATTTTCCTCAGAGGGAAAAAAAATTGCTGACCAGCTTCACTAAAATTATCTTCTTCTTTAATATCTTAACTTTCAGCTCTTATGAGATCACCACTTCACTAGTTCTCCAGTTATCATAGAGTCTTCCAGCCTAGACAGGACCTTCATTTCTAATATTACCAATAAAACCCTTAAAAGAGAACAACTTTCAGACCCTCCTTATCCATCATAAAGAAGTAAGAAAAGGGGATAAGCCCAATTTTTTTCCCTTCTCAGTTGACATTTAACTATGACATCAGCCTTCTTACTAAACTCTGGGCCTTATTATGCAAACACTTACTGATTACATAAATTAGGATTATTCACTTAAATAAGGGCTATAAGATTAGGTCATAAATCTACAGCTTTAGGCGCTAGTCTACGCTACAGTGTTAGGTTGACGTAAGGCAGCTTATGTCCTAATTATTGGACCTAATTATGTCAGTGTACACACTACAGCCTTGCTCCCATGAGTGTAAGGCTACGTCTTCACTACCCGCCTGAATCGGTGGGTAGAAATCGATCTCTCGAGGATCGAATTATCGCGTCACGTCGGGACGTGACAATCGATCCCCGAATCGACGCTTGTACTCCAAAAGCACAGGTAGGAGTAAGCGCCGTCGACGGGGGAGCTGCGGAGGTCGATTTGCCGCCGTCCTCACAGTGGGATAAGTCGTCTCGGATATGTCGAATTCAGCTACGCTATTCACGTACCTGAATTTGCGTATCTTAAATCGACCCCCCCCCCGTAGTGACGATGTAGCCTAAGTGCCCTACTACACCAACATAATAACTCCACTTCCACAAGAGGCGTATGTGTAGTTAAGGTGACGCGGTGTAGGGTGTAGTTATGTCAGTGTAGTTAGGGTGACACAGTGTCCTTGTAGACACTGCATCACGTATATCTATTGGCTGTCATTCTTGTCAATTTCACGGCCCTAGGGTCATTGCTCCCAGATGGGCTGCCACCCAGGCTCTCAGCTCCCAGCTTCCTGTCAGGAACGGGGCAGCCAACCAGACACTGGGTGCAGATCTCCCCGCTGGAAGCCTGACTTCCCCCTGGGCTGTCAGCTCCCCCCTTCCCACTGGGAGCACGGCTGCCCCTGTCGGGAGTTCTGTGCCTGGAGTCTGGTGGGCTGCCCCGTTCCCGCCGGGGAGTGGGGAGCCAAGGTCAGGGAGCACCTGGGCTCCCGGTGGGGAGCAGGGAGCTGGGCTACTGACAGGGAGCGGCATGTGGAGCTGAAAGCCCTGGCTCTCAGCCCCCCACACTGCCCCTCTTAAGTTGGTGGAAGTGCTCCTGGTGAGGAGGGTAGCGTGGACATGAATCACTACATTAATTACTGTGGTGGCTGTAAGTCGATCTAATATAGGTTGACTTAAGTTTATAGCATAGACATGCCTTAGGTGATTATTTCTGACACAGCAAATACTAAATAATCATGAAGTAAATTCAGATTTAGTTTGTTAGATTTATAAGGTATACTTTATCCTAAGATACTGATAGATGTCAGCAGTGCTTGACTTTACCCGCCAGAAAGATTAGAACTGCCACAGGTAGGTGAGACATTACAAACCTGGGAAGCCAGCTTTGTACTGTATTTACAAAGTCTATGTTCATTTCTTTGAGCTGTCAACAGATGTGTCACAAGAATTCCTAGATGTGTGTTACATTATTTTATTTGTAAGCTCTGCTCTATGTATAGCCCTGGAGTAGGCACCTAGCTGGAATGATTAGAAAGAAACTTTTGTTCTCATGTATCATAAACACCCTTGGCTCCTAAACATCCTAGAATTATTTTATGTTTTTAGACTTTGATGTTATCTTTGCATTATATTTTTGTGTGTGTGATAGTATGGCATGGCCAGGGACTGACTGTGGCTTCAATAGAAAAGCTAAAATGACTAAAGCTAGCTCAGATATGTCTACACATGCTGCACTCACACCTCTGATTCAGTATAGACAAACTCCTAGCAGTAAAGCAGAACTGACATGTCTGCTCAGTTAATACCTTTTGTCAGGGACAACAGACATCAGAAAGGAGGCTGGTTAATTTAGAGTCATAGACTTTAAGATCAGAAGGGACCATTATGATCATCTAGTCTGACCTCCTGCACAATACAGGCCGCAGAATCTCATCCCCCTCCCCCCTGCAACAAACCCCTAACCTATGTCTGAGTTATTGAAGTCCTCAAATCATGGTTTAAAGAATTCAAGGTGCAGAGAATCCTCCAGCAAGTGATCCATGCCCCATGCTACAGAGGAAGGCGAAACCCCCCCAGGGCCTCTGCCAATCTGCCCTGGAGGAAAATTCCTTCCCAACCCCAAATATGGTGATCAGCTAAACCCTGAGCATGTGGGCAAGACTCACCAGCCAGACACCCAGGAAAGAATTCTCGATAGTAACTCAGATCCCATCCCATCTAACATCCCATCACAGGCCATTGGACATATTTACCGCTAATAGTCCAAAATCAATTAATTGCCAAAATTAGGCTATCCCATCATACCATTCCCTCCATAAATTTATCAAGCTTAGTCTTGAAGCCAGATATGTCTTTTGCCCCCACTGCTTCCCTTGGAAGGCTGTTCCAGAACTTCACTCCTCTGATGGTTAGAAACCTTCGTCTAATTTAAAGTCTAAACTTCCTGATGGACAGTTTATATCCATTTGTTCTTATGTCCACATTGGTACTGAGCTTAAATAATTCCTCTCCCTCCCTGGTATTTATCCCTCTGATATATTTATAGAGAGAAATCATATCTCCCCTCAGCCTTCTTTTGGTTAGGCTAAACAAACCAAGCTCTTTGAGTCTCCTTTCATAAGACAGGTATTCTATTCCTCGGATCATCCTAGTAGCCCTTCTCTGTACCTGTTCCAGTTTGAATTAATCCTTCTTAAACATGGGAGACCAGAACTGCACACAGTATTCCAGATGAGGTCTCACCAGTGCCTTGTATAACTTGTATACTAACATCTCCTTATCTCTACTGGAAATACCTCGCCTAATGCATCCCAACACCACATTCGCTTTTTTCACAGCCATATCACATTGGCGGCTCATAGTTATCCTGTGATCAACCAATACTCCCAGGTCCTTCTCCTCCTCTGTTACTTCTAAGTAACATGATTATATATGAGTCCCCAGCTTATAACAAAAATTCTTGTTATTAATTCCTAAATGCATGACCTTGCACTTTTCACTATTAAATTTCATCCTATTACTATTACTTCAGTCTACAAGGTCATCCAGATCTTCCTGTATGATATCCGGTTCCTTCTCTGTATTGGCAATACCTCCCAGCTTTGTGTCATCCGCAAACTTTATAAGGACACTCCCACTTTTTGTGCCAAGGCCAGTAATAAAAAAATTAAATAAGATTGGTCCCAAAAATGATCCCTGAGGAACTCCACTAGTAACCTCCTTCCAGTTCACCTTTCAGTATGACCCGTTATAGTCTTCCCTTTAACCAGTTCCTTATCCACCTTTAAATTTTCATATTGATCCCCATATTTTCCAATTTAACTAATAATTCCCTATGTGGAACCGTATCAAATGCCTTACTGAAATCAAGGGAAATTAGATCCACTGTGTTTCCTTTATCTAAAAAATCTGTTACCTTCTCAAAGAAGGAGATCAGATTGGTTTGGCATGACCTACCTTTTGTAAAACCATATTGTATTTTGCACTAATTACCATTGACCTCAATGTTCTTAACTACTTTCTCCTTCAAATTTTTTTCCAAGACCTTGCATACTACAGATGTCAAACTGACAGGCCTGTAGTTACCCAGATCACTTTTTTTCTTTTCTTAAGCTCTTTCTGAGTTTACAGATTCATTCAAAATTCTTGCTAATGGGCTTGCAATTTCATGTGCCAGTTCCTTTAATATTCTTGGATGAAGATTATCTGGGCCCCCTGATTTAGTCCCATTAAGCTGTTCGAGTTTGGCTTCTACCTCAGATGTGGTAATATCTACCTCCATATCCTCATTCCCATTTGTCATCCTGCCATTATCCCTAAGCTCCTCATTAAAGACTGAGGCAAAGTATTTGTTTAGATATTGGGCCATGCCTAGATTATCCTTAACTTCCACTCCATCCTCAGTGTTTAGCAGTCCCACTTCTTTCTTTGTTTTCTTCTTATTTATATGGCTATAGAACCTTTTATTATTGGTTTTAATTCCCTTTGCAAGGTCCAACTCTTCATGGCTTTTGGACTTTCTCACTTTATCCCTACATGTTCTGACCTCAATAAGGTAGCTTTCCTTGCTGATCCCTCCCATCTTCCACTCCTTGTGGGCTTTCTGCTTTTTCTTAATCACCTCTCTGAGATGCTTGCTCATCCAGCTTGGTCTACAACTTCAGCCTATGAATTTTTTCCCCTTTCTTGGGATGCAGGCTTCTGATACTTTCTGCAACTTTGACTTGAAGTAATTCCAGGCCTCCTCTGCCTTTAGATCCATAAGTTCTTCAATCCAATCCACTTCCCTAACTAATTTCCTTAAATTTTTAAAGATAGCTCTTTTGAAATCAAAAACCCTAGTCACAGATCTATTTTTGTTTATCCTTCCTATGGCGGGGCGACGACTCACTGGTGAGGTGCCTCCTGCTGGTCGGCCTGGGAATTAGGCTGGTGTCTCTCCTGCTGCTGGCCCCTGTGTCCTTCCCAGACCCAGGTGCCCTTTACATCAGGGTTCTGCCCCCAGTAGTAACCCCTCACTCTGGGTCTTCCCTCCCAGGGGAACCCCTTATCCCCACCTTGCCTCAGTGGCTACTGCCAGTCTCCATTTAGCCCCTGCTCACTGGGGCAGACTGCAGTCTGTAAACCACTCATCATCGGCAAGGGGGGTTGGATCAGCTGCCTCTGCCTATTCCTGGGCTGCCCCTCTGCAGTCCTAGTACCCTTTTGTGGGCCCTTAACTCAGCCTGCAGCCTGGGGCTTTGCTAGGATGGAGCCCCCCAGCTCCCTCTGCCCTTCCCCAGCACTGCTCCACCGTCGGTACCCTCCTCAGCTTCCCAGGCAGCCAGGTCCTTCTCTCTCTACGGAGCTAGAGAGAGTGGTTTTTTTTCAGTCTCTGGCCCTCAGCCCTCTTATAGGGCCAGCCATGGCCTGATTGGGGCGTGGCCCCACCTGTGGCTGCTTCCCCCAATCAGCCTAGCATTTCTCCGCCACAGCTCTCTCCAGGGCTGCTTTAACCCCCTCAAGGCAGGAGCGGGGTGACCACCCCGCTACACTTCCATTTAGTTTGAACTGAATTAGCTCCTGATTGCTCGAACCACTTCAAAAGGACTTTGTCTAACAACAATCACCCCAAGTGTGGTATGGGTTGCAACTGTGAGCTGAAAGTCCCCACATGAAGGTGGATCAACCTCAAAGGAATATTTGAGTCAATGCAAAGGTGTAATATACACACAGAAATAACTGAAACTGTTTAGCAAAAGCACTGAGTATAATACTGGATGAAATTTTGGACAGAGTGAACGTATACCACTTAGTAGAGAAGGATTGTCTGGTATTATGATAAGCCAGGTGCATTAAAGAAACCTGATGGGAACACTTGAGGAGGCTGAAAGCAATGGGATATGACTTGGACTGCCTAGAAAGCCGAAAGGGTTAAAGTGAAGACAGGAGAAAGTGCTTTCCAGAAATGTAAGATACGTTTTTTATTCTGTGTAACTAAACCTAAGGGGAACCTTAGCTAGATGAGCTCTACAAAGTGTCAGACTAAATATCTCTTGCACACTTGTTTCCTTTGTTTCAATCTGATCTTCTCTTGCTATTCTTAATATAGCTATTATTATTATATTATTATTATTTTATTTTATTTATTCATTGTTAATTTAGTGTTACAATAGAGCCTAGAGACCTCAGCGGAGACAAAGGAACCATTGTGCTAGGCACTATAAAAAAAATTAAACCGGCTCTGCTTATAAATATGAACTATTAGGTGCCATCAGGTGTACCACCAGGTCTACCCACGTAAGTTTTTAAGTACAAATGCTGAGTCTCCTTACAAATCAAAATACAACACACTTTGAGGCACATATGGTACAGCCCACACTGCTGTATTCACTACAGCAAAATGTGTTTTAGGCTTCTATTGTGCACATTGTTCTGAAGCACATTTTCTTACATGTCAGCTTTTGATGCTGTCACATCTTTCTATTCACAGTGCATTGTGCACTGACAAACATCACTAGGAATGAAGATAAAAAATAACAGCACGAGGAGAGTAAGCTCTATTTTTATGAGGATAATTGAGAACTCAGAGCAGGAAAATTATATGGACAATTGTTGGTACCATGGCCTCACTCAAAGCCAGAAGGCAGAAAGCAGTAGAGAAAATTAAACTGATGAAAGAGTTATCTTGAGTTCTCACCTTGCTGTACAAATACCAACTGCTGTTTGCAGGAATTAGTGGACAAAACCAGTACCCCATATGCTACTGCATACCTATATAGTTATATGTTGTGCCAGTAGCCTTGAACATAATGATGACAGAAGACCTAAATCCCCATCTTTACGCCTCTCTTTAAAGTGCCTCACTAGCTGTTGGCATTATACAAATAATAATAATAATAATATGATACAGGTTATGAAATCTTATCAGATAAGGAAAAAGGATGATATTAAGGAGGGCATTTGCAGTTGATTTTGTTATTTCCTGCAATTTGTAAATTGATATAGGGGCAGTAGATGATACAGAATTAATCTCAATGACTCTTGTTCAGGTATTTTAAAATAAAATGCAAAATAAGGTATATGGATTTTGGGTTTACCAAAGCTTTTAAAATAATATTAAAAGTTGTAGATGTTCATTAGCATTTTTCAAAAAACATTTTGCCAGGAAAATAGGACCATGTAATGTAAGAACTTTCCCTTTTTTTACAGTGGTACTAGTTATCCTGCTTTTCCAAAAAACAATTTGGGATGGCTGTTGAAAGGGTGAATATACACAGGTTTGTAGAATGAATGTGTTTGCTATACAAACATTGTTTCTGCCCTCATGAGAAGTGACTTCCCTGTCCTCACTCTTAACGCTTGCAATGGGATTATAGCCTCCACAGCAAAGGCCATAGATAGGATGTGGGGAAAATGTTTTTAGGTCTCACAGCCAGCTTAACCCTGTAATTCCATTGTTCTTCCCTCTCTGATATGAATTCCCCAGAACTTTATTTAGTGTTTAAAATACACAGAACACCCAATGTTTATTTTTATCTGAATTAAATAAACTGAAGCTTTAACCCACTTGTATGGTTCATTGGTGATTGATGCCCCAAAGGATGACATAAGGCCCAGTTGCGCACTCAGTTGCTTTTCAGGAAGTCACCTATGGCTCTGCATAATTTATAGGTGACCAATCTTTTATTTAACAGCAGTTCATCTTACAGAAGGGTTGATACACTTGGGCACCAACCTAAGGAAGGAAAGTCAAATCTGACAGTGCCTAGCAAAAAAGAAAGCCTTTTCTGTTTCCTGAAACCTCAGGACTCGGATGGGGTGATGGTTTTATTTCTTTAAGAAAGTGTATGTAAGGAGGGTTTACGATGTACTACACAGATCTGAAATGCTACCTGAAGTGAGAAATATTTTGAACTTTTGAATTTCTATTCAACGAGTCAGTTCCTAGTCTCTATAAATAGTAATTCAAAAGAGAAAATAATGGGTTTGTAGCTTAAAAATGTAAATCTTCTCCATGGGAGATTATTTTCCTTAATGTAAGAAACTGCAATTAATAATTTCCAGCAAGGCCTTTTTCTGTGAGTGCCATCTCTGAATTTACCCAATTTTGGGAGGGTCTCTGGGTCAAGCAAGAAACACAAAAAATACAGGTTTAGTTTTCTGTTATAAGGGCTAGATCAAAAATAAGCACCAAAACATACTGCTACGTATGAAGGAACAATTACAAATGGATTTTACTCTACTGTCTATATTAGTGGCAAAATTACAGACAAAATTTTCCACTCATATCTCAGCTTGGATATTCTGCTCTGCCTGAACCTGATCTTTCTTCCTTTGAAGTCAGTGGTGGGGGGATTAGGCCCCATATATGTGCCAAAATGTCACTGATGTCAATGAGAAAGACAATGCGGGTGAGGTAATATCTTTTATTGGACCAACCTCTGTTGGGAAAGAGACAAGGTCATCTTCAGGTCAGCTCTGTAGAGCTCGAAAGCTTGTCTCTTTCACTAACAGAAGTTGGTCCAATAAAAGATATTACCTCATCTACCTTGTCTCTCTCATATCCTATGAGAGGATATGGCAATAACACCACTGCAAACAACTGATGTCAATGGCAGTTCCATGTACATAGGGATAGCAGACTATGGCATCCATGGCAAAATCTGGTCCCACAAAAGTCAGTGGCAAAACTCCTCACTCCATATCTCTGTGAGGATCTGAGAGGATAATTTTGTTGTAAGTATATGGACTAGGCCATAGTGGCTATAAGGGAATGCTGCAGCTTTGTTGAGTACATAATAATGATAGAAAAACCTCAGAAGTTTTGGCTCTTCGGGTAACCATCATTTGTCTAGAGAACTGAACTTATATGCTTTTCTTTGATACAGAAAATCAGGGTGGAAATCTTGTGAGAAGTTTTCTTATGATTGGGCCCTACCAAATTCACGGTCCATTTTGGTAAATTTCATGGTCATAGGATTTAAAAAATCATAAATTTTATGATTTCAGCTATTTATATCTGAAATTTCAGGGTGTTGTAATTGTAGGGGTCCTGACACAGAAAAGAGTTGGGGAGTTGCAAGGTTATTGTAGGAGGGATTACCCTTACTTCTGCTCTCCTGCTGGTGGTGGTGCTGCCTTCAGAGCTGGGCAGCTGGAGAGCGGTGGCTGCTGGCTGGGAGCCCAGTTCTGAAGGCAGAGCTGCTGTCAGCAGCAGTGCAGAAGTAAGGATGACATGGTATGATATAGCCATGCTTACTTCTGCACTTTTGCCTGCAAAGCTGGGCCCTCATTCAGCAGCCACCACTCACCAGCCACCCAGCTTGAAGGCAGCAGCACAGAAGTAAGGGTACCATGCTATGGTATCGCTACCCTTCCTTCTGCACTGCTGCTGGCAGGGTAGTGCCTTCAGAGCTGGGCACCTGGATAACAGCCACCACTCTGGCAACCCAGCTCTGAAGGCAGCGCAGAAGTAAGGGTGGCAATACTGCGACCCCCCTAAAATGCAGAAACGCTGGTCTTTGTGAAATCTGTATGGTATAGGGTAAAAGCACACAAAAGACCAGATTTCACAGGAGAGACCAGATTTCACAGTCCATGATGTGTTTTTTTATGGCCGTGAATTTGGTAGGGCTTTATTTATGAGATTTCCAGTGCATCCCAAAAATAAGGTGCCAATATTTTGTTTGCCATCATATTTCCTATGTTATTGCAAAATGGAAAAATGATACTTAGGGACCTTTGGTAAGTGCTTTGAGATACAGGAATTGGAAGTATTGTGTGTTAAGGGTTCTATGGTATATCTCTTTGGTTGCTAAGCATTTACAGTACTCATGTTACTACTTGATGGAGTAAGTGCTAATCAAAGTGAATAAGAACTATACACGGAATATTATTACTGTATCATCATTAATATTATTGTTTCTCTTCTGATCCCAGCCAAAACCAGGGATGTGCAAAAGACAATAAACAACAGAAAATAAAAGAAACAGGACTATGTTAATGCACACTAGGGAACTTTTAGTGCACACCAGCAGGATCAACACAGGCCAGTTAGTGCATGACACATTGGTACTGAGCGCAATATATACTCCACTGGTGCAGACCAATGTATTGTGTAGACAATCCCTAAATGATTTGCCCAAGGCCAGACAGGAGCTCCGTAACTGAGCAGGGACTTCAATGCACGTTTCCTAAGTGAGTCCCTTAACCACTGGATCATCTTCCCTCTTAGGGGGCAGTTCACTGAGGAAAGCTTTACAGAGATGACTTCCCCTTGTACCCCCCTTTCTCCCAACCCGCATGGGTTTTCCTGTGGAAGAGGATGATCCAGCCCTTTCGATCTGAACTATACAGAAAACTCTCATGAAAGCCTCGTCCCCCAAAATTTCTCATCTCCATTTCTGTGGACTTACCCTGCATGCACCCCAGTGTAATGGAGACAAATACTTGGTCCATTTTCCCCCCATTGTAAATATATATATATATCCAATAGACTGAAACAGCTGTATTGCCTGTGTCCAGCCCCAGCCTTTACTTTGAACTTTTTGGCTTTTGCTGCTTTGTGTCTCAGTTTCAACATAATTTAAACATTTTTATTTTTCTAAAAACCATTTTTGTGTCCATGAAGGGATGCGCCTAATACTCTCAGAAGAAAAGCAGAGAATAACAACTTAGTATACACTTCATTGTAATCCTTGTGGACACTGTTAACTGAAATTTCTTATTTGCCTCAAACTCCATTCCCTCCCCAATCCGCTTTTCTGGCGGTGTGCAGTTTGCTTCAGTGCTGGAGACAACTGACCAAAATATTATGGGACGGATGACCTGCATTTTACTTAAGAAAATAGCTGGGCTCATTATCACGGAGGATTCTTACTGTAACTTGGCCCACTCCGGTTCAAAGTTCACAGGCCACATTCTCATGGTAAGAAAGCTACCAGGGGAGCGTGCTCTGTGGTCAATAACAGGTGGAAAAGATTAACCCTTTGAGAGTCATGCCCCTCAGAACTCCAGGGGTCATGACATGTAAGGCAGGGTCTGTTGTCATCAGTGAACAGACAAGCCCATTCAAGGCCTTTTGCTGGATTTATTATGCACATCACAAAGCACTCAGAGAAATAATGTTTTGCTCTCTTCCTCCCATTTGTGTCATTCCCTGGAGCCGATCTAAACAAATGAAGTAGGAAAATACAGATAACACAGGTTAGCTACTGAAAGCACAATAATCCTATCTCTATCACCTCGGTGCATTTATTGACTGTTGCTAAAGCTGTTTTCCCTATGTGTTGTCTGTATTCTCTTTGATCTCCTTGGACTAATTCAAAAATAGGCTTGGCACAATTCCGTTTGTATTTTTAAAATAATTTTGACACATAATACTGATGTTTATTGTTAATATTTTTTTTATTTATGTACATTTTCACAGTTGTGCAAAATTATGGGTTTTAAAGATTTTTTCTATTGTTATCAATTAAAATTTTCACAGTTCTGGAAAATTAAGAGGGTTCAGACAATAATTATTTAATGATAGTAAATGCTGAGCTTCAAAAAGGTAAAGGTTTATAACTGTTGAAACACAAATTGTCAATATCATGTGTCAAATCATACAAAATAAATCTCTCCTTAAATCAAAGTCTAAGAAGTTCTCAAGCAGCATTATTCTTACTTTGCTTATCTGTAAATTTTGATTATTACTGATGGAAGTATTGCTTTGTCGGTTTGTGGGTGTACAGTGAAATTGACATTTACTGATGTCTACTGATACAAATCTAATCCTTCCAAGCCCATTCATAAAATACAGTCTTTTGTCTTTTAAAACTCCACTACATAGCTGAAACATATAGTCTGAATTAAAGACCAGATAATTAAGAATATTTTATCTTATATTATAACCCTTTTTTAAAGGACATTTGACCAGAGCAAGCCCTCTGCAGTATTTGCCACGATTCTTCTGCCATCCTCCTCCAGGGGCTCAATGATCTGCAGGAGGGAAAGGACAGTGGTGAGTGTACTCTGTGGCTTCCCCTTTCTTACAGGGCAAAAGAGGTCAATGAGAGAAATCCTTGTCCTGTTGAAGTCAATGGCAAAACTCAAATTCACTTCAGTCAGGCCAGGATTTCACCTCACACATGTAGGGATTAATTTTGTGCTGAACTGTGGAGCACGAGCTGGGCTGCACTCAAGATAAACATCCTATACAGTATTTTAAAATATTTTCCTTACTTGTTCCTCATAACATCTTAGATCATTACCACTGAAAGACTGTCATAAATTGAATGTTTGTGTACAAATGGAAACTTCTGGCATTTCATTCAGCTTAGGCAATGAGAACTTTTCAGCTTCTTGTTCTGATGAACTAATACAATACTGCTATGTTTGTGTTTCTAACACTATGGGGAACATTTAATCCCTCCCCGTCCCCTTCAAATTATCTATATTTGCATGTTTTTAAAATGCATAATTGAAACATACCATAGCAGATGGAACTTTATGAAAACTTACATTAAAATGGAAGAAGAACTAAAGTGTAAGTTTACATTATTTTGCAGAATTCTTTAAAGGGACCCCCATCAACTTAACATCACATTTACGTCTGAATGTTTTTCACATGTAATACCTTATGTTACCAGAAATGAAAAAAAAAAATTAGAGGAAAAATATTTTTCTCCCTCTTTTTCAGCTTTTGTTTTGTTTTTTATTTTTTTCACGTAGTGCATCTGACAGCACTTTGGTCTAGATCCATAAAGGGATTTAGGTACTTAATTGCCACTTTAGATGCCTAAATCCAAAATTTAGATCCTCAAATCTCCTGTGCAGCTGCTGTCTAACCCTTGGGCATGTAAATTGCCACTAGTGGGCATGTGCAACACTGCTTAAATCCCAGCCTATCTTGGCTGCAGGGGCCGATTCAGTAGGCAATCTCATAGCATGCCTAATCCATGCAATGCCCTGCTAATGACATAGTGGTTAGTGCTTGTGCCCTGTTAATAACCTGGTGGCTAGAGCACTTATCTGCACTGTGAGAGACGCAGGTTCAAATCCCCATTCTGTGTAATTTATAATAGGGATTCAGCCACATGTCTCCTATATCCTAGATAAGTGCCATAGCCTCTGGATTATAGGGTATTCTGCGATGGGTTGCTCTCACTTGTGCCTGCTGAAGCTGTTCCATTTCATAAGAAATACTTAAATATTCACTAGGGCAGAGAGAGAGTAAGAATGACTCTAGACCCCAGTGGCTAGTGCACTCTCCTGGGACATCCAGGTTCCAGTCCCCTATGGTAGAGGCAACTTTCTCCACTAGGTGTTTTTCTGGGGGTGGAAAAACAGCCCCTCCCCGAACCACATGAGCTATGCAGACAGAAACACTCTTCATTGTCTTAGCTATGCCAGTCAGGGGTGTGTTTTTTCACACTGCTGACTGACATATCTATGGTGGTATAAATAGTAAGAGTAGACCAACCCTAACTTTCCCCATACATTGTATAGGGAACCTCAATACCTCACTTGGAGCTGTGGATTCAGCTGAGTGGCAAGGCATCTAAAGTTAGGCATTGCAATGCTTGAGCCTAAATCTAAATCCTCCTTGTGGATCTAGCTCTTTGGGTAGACTCAGTTTCAGTATTACTTGGTCTGTATCCCTTGCTATTTTTTGAGTGTAACAACTAGGGAGAGAAAAACATTTTGTAAAATAGGAAAATATCATGGTTAAAACTCCAGAAATTGGCACAGTGACTCTAGGGGAAGTGTAGTAACTGTAATTACTTGAAATTCATTTTTTAAATCATGCTGAATTTCAAGTTGTCTATTTTAAGGTTACATTTATATACAGTAACTGGATTATCTTTATTTCTGACACTTACACCGATCACCCTATTTACTAAAATGTGTATACTGTTCTGCTTGGGGCACCTTAATGGAACTGGATTTGAGGCAATTAATAATTGACCATTTATTTTCTTCTTCCCCTGGTCCCACATTAGAAATACTGACCAGGGCATTAATAGATGTGTTTCAAAACCCAAAGGGAATATCTGGCCTTTTACGGGAGAGAGGTTCCAGTTGCAAAGTCTGGATCTGGATTAGAACTCTTCCAAAATTCAAGGTTGTTTGGAGCTAGAATTTTGAGAAGATAGGGGCTTACCGTGACCAGAGTTGGATTAAAGCATAAGAACTATAAACCTATGCTTAGGGCCCCAGCTCTTGGAGTTCTGATTGCATCAAAATCTAAATTTTAATTTAAAAATGTTTTTATCCTTCATGGTTGTGAAGGAAAGCTTGAAAATATGACCTGAATGTAAATAAATCAGTGATGTCTGGGTCTGGAAACAGATTGAAGCACTAGTTCTGAGAGTTGTGAACTGCCCCAGGCATCTCTATGGGGTGTTATCTCCAAGACCTGTTGCTCTGAGGGACTCTGCCAATACCACCGCACAGAAGATTCTATATGTAGCTGGAAGGAAAGAAAATGCAGAAGGCCTGGCCCACCCATCCAAGCAAATACACCCGGCTGCTGGGGCAAGTACTAGAGAGCATTGCTATGGCCATGCCTATCTCTCTGGGAAGTGAGGGGTACCTGCCACTGCCTTTTCAAGTGGGTTGCAGAGCCCTCGTACACGCTTGGAGTGTGGCTGAAGAGCTACAGGGACCCTATGTCATGGTGTGCCTGGTGCCACAAATTACATTAATCCAGCTCTGACAGTGAGGTTTGGATCCAAATCATGAATTAATCCAGCCATTATTCTACCCACCTGTCCACCCACAACCTATTATTATGGGCAGGTGTCTATACGAAAATAGCACAAAGAGCTTCAGAAATTGTTGCGAGATATTCATTAAAAAAACAGGGGTACTGTTGAGGTGCAAAATACACATGGCAAGAGTGGATGTAGCAAGGCTGTGGTGCTTTTTACAGTAGCTTCCCTTTTTACAGTCTGAGGTGCCATCTTTCCGCTGGGATGCAAACCTGAGTGCCCGAACTTTTGTAGTCATTAGGAATGCCATGATCCTGGCCAAGGTTTGTGGTTTTTTACAATCACAGTTTCCTATTTTCTAAATGTTTTTCCTCTCCCTTGATGCTGTGTGAAAGACTTCAGGGAAACAACTGACTAAATGATTGACTAACGGTAAGGGAAACTAATTAGCCCACTAACAACAAAGGAAACTGACTGACTATATGCAAAGGGTTGTCAAATGTCCAGCTAAAAAAAATGGAGAAATTTTCCTCTGTGATAGGCTTGATACAGCTCCCTTTGGGATCAATATCCAAACTCGCACTGACTTCACTGGTGGAGGACAGATTCTATAGTATTTTTAGGTGTTACTTTTCATGCAAGCAGGTGAAAAATATTCGGTCAGAGCTTTGATTTGAATCCCCCCTGTATTTTCAGTCAGAGTGAATATGGCAATTGTTTCCCTTTCCTTTCTCAAAATGTTCTGTAGTGTTGGTGCCACATCATGCCACAGAGGTGCCTCATATCAGGACTATTGATTATTGATATACACCTATATTGAGGGGGGGAAACCTTAGGTAGTAACATAGTCTTTACCCAAATACAGAAGTCCCATCACTTCAGTGGGAGTTTTGCAGGAATAAGGATTGCAAAATTTGGTCATTCATTTATACAATAACTTGGGATCTTTCAGGATGAAAGATACGCTATAAATATATAAAAATTAGGTATAAAGTAAACATTTTCTACTCCATAAAAATTCTTTTTTTATGGAAGGTTCTTAAAGTAGTGGTCCACTTGGCATTTGCTGGGGGGGGGAGGGTCTGTTGACAACTGGCTAGCTGGCTCTCCCTTCTCTTTCTCCTTGTCTCTTGCAATTGTATTAAAAGACCATTAAAATGCAATAGCTACTTTCTTTCAGTTGCTTCTATATATCAGCAAGTTGTAGTGGTTGCCAAAGCATGGTATGTAATTGTGAGTAAGAGGGTAGATGGTCTCTGAACTCAGGAATGGGAGAAGTGTCCACGAGACACTCTCCCTGTCAAGATGTGCTCATCAGTTTGGCCATGCAGTCCCTTGCCAAATCTTGGAACAAACACAGGAAGGTGACAAAGCCATGACAACAAAGAGGTACTTGTGTTTACTTTCTCCTGTGTTACAAATGAGTCACTTCCTGACTAGGAAGGGGAAAGAGCCCATTGTTACAGCCCATTATAGCATGGTGAAAATCCAGTTTATCTGTGGCTGTAATAACCCTGTGATATGTATAATTTTTTGAACACTCACATTTTAGCGTACAGTACATTTTAATTGGAGGCATGGTACAGTCTATTATTCTAATGTATGTCTAATTCCTTTATGGGTGCCATCCTCCAAAGGGGTGCAGCGGTCTGGTGCCAATCCAGCAAGGCACTTAAGCACATATTTAAGTTAAGAATGTGCTTTAACTCATTGTTGGAGCAGGGCCAGAGTGCTCAGCACCCTGCAGAATCAAGCCCCCTACAGATTTCCCATTGATTTAATATGAGTTTCATAGATGGTGCAGTTACAAGATTGGACCCCAGTTCTGCAGGCTATTTAAGCATGTATTTAACATTAGGCCTGTGAATATTGAAATCAATGGGGCTACTCATGTGAGTAAAATTTAGCAAATGAGTCTGTGTCTGGAGGATCAGGGCTTTAGTAATAGTCCAAGGGTCCTTTTGTGTCTAGGGGACAGAACCTGCACAAACAGACCCAGGCATAGCTGTAAGGACTGCTAGCCCTGCAGGTGAAGTGGCAGGATTGAGGCCTAGATCATCAGCTCAAATCTAGTCCAGATCGTTAGTGATCAAAAATCATTACTATCCAATGATTGCCACTCTGTGTGTAATGGGTGAGTGGATGCAGGCTAGTTTCTATTAGTAATATGTGGCCAAATACAGAATTAACTGTTCTTTGCTATACTTGATTCTGAACTGGCCCACACCTGTGGTTAGCTAATTGTGGCTCTAGTCGTGTAACTGGGTCAGGCTGCATAGACCCAGGCACCTGCAGAGAGCGCCACTGATTTCATTGTTGTGGCACATGAGTGTAAAGTTCCATCAACGTGGATCTGGGCCTACTTTGGCAACAACACATGGTCTGGTGGATAGAGAACTGAATCAGGACTGAGGAGTGACCGTGGCCTCCTGGGTGACAGTGGGAAAGTCACTTCATCTCTCTGTGCCTCAGTGGTCCCTTCTGTAAAATGAGGATAATGATACTGACTCTTTGGTAAAGCACTTTGAGATTTATTCATGAAAATGACAGGTAAGAGGTAGAGATTATTACAAATTATACAAGAAACTTCAGTAAATACACAAGATGGATTTGTTTTGCATTTATATTATGCAAAATATTTCAAAGAAATGATCCCTGGTTCAAATTTATGTTCTAGGCATTACCATAATTCCAATAATACAAAGGAAAAAAGGGACTTCTAATACTTTTTAAATTTGTCCAAAGCTGATTTCATCTCTACAGCAGACTGCTGTTTTCTCTTTATTTTGTTGTTGTATTTTATTAATTATTGACACAGTGCTACATGCATGCATACATTTTGTAGAAATAGGGTATTATTTACTCAGTAAATAATCTGTAGTAAGTATGTAAATCAGCTTGCAAGCACTGTAAAATATTTATAGTCTATCTTGAAGGTTAGAAGACGGACAAGCTGTGTGCATTGTAACTGCATGTTAATAACAACAATGTAACGAGAAATACAGATGTCAATGAGTTCAGAACGTTCACCAGGTTTAATAGTTCACTGTAACTCTTTTCCCCAAATCCAGTGTGTGATACTGCTCCCCATATTTTTCATAGTTATATTATTATGAAATGATTATGGCATAATTATGATGCATTTTGTAGAAGATGGGTTGTGTAAGGTGTCATTGAAAAAGTTATGATTTGCTGAATATGATTATCCTATTTTTATGCATGTGTCATTTCTGAAGTGATAAATACCGACTATGTATCTGTATTTCAGATGTATCTGTATATTTGTTACACCCACTAGACAAGACGCTTTCAGTCTAGGTAGCTGGTTGGGAAGGGCCTATTCAGGATAATGAGCCATTAGGGAAAACAATAGGCCTTATGAGAAGCTTATCTCCCACTGGGTGAGTCTTCCTGAAAATACTCCAGACAGCTTGTAAGTAATGGCTGCTATGACTTTACAAGGATATGTGACCAGGGAAGAAGGAGGATCTGGGGAACTACAGGCCAGTCAGCCTCACCTCAGTCCCTGGAAAAATCATGGAGCAGGTCCTCAAGGAATCAATTCTGAAGCACTTAGAGGAGAGGAAAGTGATCAGGAACAGTCAGCATGGATTCACCAAGGGCAAGTCATGCCTGACTAACCTAATTGCCTTCTATGAGGAGATAACTGGATCTGTGGATGAGGGGAAAGCAGTGGACATGTTATTCCTTGACTTTAGCAAAGCTTTTGATACGGTCTCCCACAGTATTCTTGCTGCCAAGTTAAAGAAGTATGGGCTGGATGAATGGACTATAAGGTGGATAGAAAGCTGTCTAGATCGTCGGGCTCAATGCGTAGTGATCAATGGCTCAATGTCTAGTTGGCAGCCGGTTTCAAGCGGAGTGCCCCAAGGGTCGGTGCTGGGGCCGGTTTTGTTCAATATCTTCATTAATGATCTGCAAGATGGCATGGACTGCACTCTTAGCAAGTTTGCCGATGACACTAAACTGGGAGGAGTGATAGATATGCTGGAGGGTAGGGATAGGATACAGAGGGACCTAGACAAATTAGATGATTGGGCCAAAAGAAACCTGATGAGGTTCAACAAGGACAAGTGCAGAGTCCTGCACTTAGGACGGAAGAATCCCATTCACTGTTACAGACTAGGGACCGAATGGCTAGGAAGCAGTTCTGCAGAAAAGGACCTAGGGGTTACAGTGGACGAGAAGCTGGATATGAGTCAACAGTGTGCCCTTGTTGCCAAGAAGGCTAAAGGCATTTTGGCCTGTATAAGTAGGGGTATTGCCAGCAAATCGAGGGATGTGATCATTCCCCTCTATTCAACATTGGTGAGGCCTCATCTGGAGTACTGTGTCCAGTTTTGGGCCCCACACTTTTTTATGTGGAAAAATTGGAAAGAGTCCAGCAGCAGGGAACAAAAATGATTAGGGGCTGGAGCACATGACTTATGAGGAGTGGCTGAGGGAACTGGGATTGTTTAGTCTGCAGAAGAGAAGAATGAGGGGGGATTTGATAGCTGCTTTCAACTACCTGAAAGGGGGTTCCAAAGAGGATGGATCTAGACTGTTCTCAGTAGTACCAGATGACAGAACAATAAGCAATGGTCTCAAGATGCAGTGGGGGAGGTTTAGGTTGGATATTAGGAAAAACTTTTTCACTAGGAGGGTAATGAGGCACTGGAATGGGTTACCTAGGGAGGTGATGGAATTGCCTTCCATAGAGGTTTTTAAGGTCAGGCTTGAAAAAGCCTTGGCTGGGATGATTTAGTTGGGGATTGGCCCTGCTTTGAGCAGGGGGTTGGACTAGATGACTCCTGAGGTGCCTTTCAGCCCTGATATTCTATGATTCTATGATTCTGGACTCCATCTTGGGATGTCAGTATTTTTCCACAAACTGATCTGGGAACCAAGTTTTGAAACAAAGGGTTTCCTGCCATCTGGGGTTCTTCACTTCCCACACAACAGGACTCCGGGAAACATCCGAGGAACAAAGCCTGAACTGGGAGAAGTGCTGGACCCAGGCTCAAGGGATTTCTAGCCTGTGAATGAAGACTTGAGAAACCTAAGCTCTAAAGCTAATGCAGCTTGTGACTTAAGAATCTACAAGTCTGCCTGTACCATCAGTTAGGGTGAGAATCTGCTAGTTCATATCCAATCTATCTAGTATATTAGGCTTAGTTTTCATTTTTGTTTATTTGCTAGGTAATCTACTTTGATCTGTCTGCTATCACTTGTAATCACTGAACATCTATCTTTTGTAGTTAATATATTTATGTTATGTTTAAATCTAAACCAGTGACTTTGGAGTGAAGTGTGTGGGACTCTTAGCTCAGAGGGGCTGTTGCATATCCTCTCCACATGGGGGGGGGAGCACTCTATGAGTTTGCGCTGTACAGTTCCCTGTGCAGTGTAAGACAGTATAATTTGGGGTTTATGCTCCAGAAGAAGTGCATGCCTTGGGAGCTGAGAGTTACCTTGGCATTAGCCTTTCTACTGTTGGTTCGTGCAGTGACTAGGCAGAGAGCCTACATGTAACTGTGTGTATGCTGGTGGAAGTGTAAGACTGGGAGCAGGTCTGCAGCTTGTCACAGCCGCACAATGTGAGAGGGAGCCCAGGCTGGTGGGTCAGAGGGCTCAGTGGTACCCCAGGTCCAAGTGGCACCCTGGAGGGAACCCATCACACAGTGATTTTTTTCTTTGTATTCTACTAAGTATACTGTGGTTTGCCTTTTGTGAAGCTTTTGTGGTTATGGCAGACATAGTAATTTTGTCTTTAGCAGTTCAAAGCATGAGTGAAAAAGAATTTTAATGTATTGTCTCTTTGCATTGTTCATCTCGATTTTTGCTGCCACATAGCTTTAAATCTAAGTCTCGGGCCTGCAAAAGGTAGAGCCATAGAGCTTATTTAATTCTCACTGTCCCCCAAAATGGGTAAGGAAGAGAATCATTTCAACTCTGAAATACAAGCCTCCTAAATAAAGACTGGGTTTTTGTTTCAATCTGTTTCAAGAGCTTGCAGATGTTCTGAATTGTATAATCTGAAATGCTGGTCACTGTGAATATCAGAGCCTCCAAGCCCATCCGGAAGTCATTCTAATCTGGAAATATTTATGAAAAAGACCATCTGGTGAATCCTTCACTTCTCTGACAGCACATTGATTTTTAGTTTATCTTTATTTATTTGACTGTATTATGGCTCATCACCTAATATCAGCCTGCAATTTCAATTGCAACATTTTCCACTTTCTGTGCTAAACTGGAATATCGTTACTTTACATGGCTTCTGAATTTCACCCCAGTAGCATTTTTCAAAATGGTTAGTGGTAAAATATATGTTTTACATCTCTAATTTAATGTTGTTTGCTCATGTAAAGACAGATTGTGTCCTTGTTTTACACTAGAAGTGAAGAGAATTAAAGTTCATAGACCCCCTTGCTCAGCCAAGTAAGACATACCTAGATTTTGGGTTTACGTCTGGTTTGGTGCAGAAGCCTAAGAAAACCCAGCAAAATGATTTGCGCGGAAAGAGAGAAGACGAAGTTGAATAAGTCAAGGCCAGAAAAAAGCAGGGCCTGGACAAGAGCATTAGAAGTGGGAATAGAGATAAATGAAAGTACTAAGAAGCTGCTAAAAAAGTAAAATGTTAGGATATTGTAAGAAGCACTGAAATGGAAGAAAAATTTGGCTGGGAACTAAAGATTCAGACTAGAAAGAAGGTGCATATTTTTTAAATGAGAGGTCAGTTTGCCACTGGAATTTCTTAGCTGGGATGTTGTGGGGTCTCCATCCCTTGAATTCTTTAAATCAAGACAGTGTTTTTCTAAAAGAAACAACTCAAGCCTGGGCTTGATGCAGAAATTACCAGGTAAGCCTGTGTTGTGCAGGAGAAGGTCCGGAAAGATGATCATAATAGTTCCTTTTGGCCTTAAACATTGATGAATTTATGAAGCAAAGAGAGAAAAAATTGCACCCAGGACATGTGACGGTGGAGTAGGGAGTATATAGATTTGTGAATCCAAGTGGAGAAAGAAGGAAGAGGAGGGGTCTTGGCATGGAAGATGAGTAGGTTCAGTTTTTGTCATGTTGAGTTTGAACTGATGGTGGGATATACAGGAACACATGTTGTAGAGGCATTCAGAGACTCAGAGTTACAGGTCAGGGAGAAGCATAGTCTTTCCCTTAATCTACTTCATCAGGCAGTAGCAATTACTTGGGAGGTTTTGCAATCTCTCTTGAGACCCCTACCTGGATCAGGAAGCCAGGAAGTGGTGCCAAAATGAAACTTCCAAGCAGGGAATGGGGAAGGGTCTGCCTATTTATAACTATATGCATATGCATACATAAAAATGGTATAGATTTAATTTTATCCTTCTCACCAATGTCTTTCATCCCTTGTCAAGGGTAGGTCTACACTTACCTCCGGGTCCGGCAGTAAGCAATCGATCTTCTGGGATCGATCCCGGAAGTGCTCGCTGTCGACGCCGGTACTCTAGCTCGGCGAGAGGCGTACGCGGCATCGACGGGGGAGCCTGCCTGCCGTGTCTGGACCCGCGGTAAGTGAGAACTAAGGTACTTCGAATTCAGCTACGTTATTAACGTAGCTGAATTTGCGTACCTTAGTTCGAAATGGGGGGTTAGTGTGGACCAGGCCTTAGAATACAAGCTCTGCAGGACTGGGATAATGCCTCTTTCTGTTTTGTACAGTGCCCAGAGCAATGAGTTCCTGATCCTGACTGCTCTGAGTGCTAACACCATATCCATTATAATAATGGGAGAGAGAAATAAGGAAATTCAGTCTCTGCTTTGGGCCACAGGCAATGAAGTATGACAAGGAGTTATGGGTAGCACTCTGGCTGGTGGAGTGAGAGTATGTTTGCAACTCTAGGGCTCCTTGATGAGTCAGATGCCACATAACATAGGGTGCATAGGCTATGGCCATTGCAGTTCAGGATTCCTGGGTTCCGTTTCTAACTAGCAATGACTCACTGTGAGGCCTCGATTAAGTCACTTAACTTCTTTGTGTACCAGTCTGACCATCTGCAAATATAGCACAATTATATTTACCTGCCAAACTGGGGGGGAAGGGGAGGGGTTATGAGGCTTACCTAATGTTTGTAAAGGGTTTGGGATCCTTCCACAAAAGATGCTAGAAAAGTGTGACTGAAGTGCTTAGGGATCCATACTAGTATATGTAAGATATTATTCTTGTTACTAATATCCAGTGCGTCTCATCCTTCTGCAATTCTGATTTTAATACCAGCCATGCATTCCAAACAGCAATTAATCCAATTATTGTCTTTATACCAACACGCTGTGCATTTGTGATAATTTATGGATTTGTTAGGGAAAAGTTTATATGCAGAGTCAAGATGAAACCTACAATGACATCCTTCCCAGTACATTAGATGATATCAACTAAGAAAGAAGTGATTTCAAAACTGGATCTGTTTAGCAGGCATTCATTTTGGGGAAAAAATTAGCATTGCAGATAGAGAAGGAAAAATAGTGACTTTTTTTTCTTGTGCATTCATTGTCTTGAATCAGCCTATTGTCTGGATCTGTGATGTTCGCGTGTGTGGGAGTGCAAGTCACTGATGGTTGAATTCTACTTACAGTTCTTTCAGCTGTGTTTTGAGACTCCCATTGCTTATATTTCTGTCTGAAGTTCTAATACTGGGGATATTTTAGGACAATGTGTTCTGCATTTTCGAACTTTCAGCACATTCTTTTTGCATAATCCACATATAGTACCCATAGCTCATTGGTGGGCCTGAGCCACCACAGAGGCTCCTGGGAACATACTTTACTCTTTCCCATAGGCGTGCGCAGCACATTTCATTAGGGTGTGCACCCAGGGATTTTTTTTTTAAAGGCCAACATCATAAAGGACAGGGTGTGGGAGGGGGTGCAGTGTGCAGGAAGGGGCTCAGGGCAAGGGATTGGGGCAGAGGAGGGGTGTGGGGTGTGAGAGGGGGCTCAGGGAAGGGGGTTGAGGTGCAGGAGGGGTGCGGAGTGCAGGAGGGGGCTTAGGGCAGGGGGTTGAGGTGCAGGAGAGGTGCGGAGTGCAGGAGGGGGTTTAGGGCAGGGGATTGGGGTGCAGGAGAGGTGTGGCAGGGGGCAGGGAGTTGGGGTGCAGGAGGGGTACAGGGTGCAGGCAGGGGCTTAGGGCAGGGGGATGGGGGGCAGGAGGGGGCTCAGGGCAGGGGGTTGCGGGGCAAGGTGCAGGCAGGGAGTTGTGGGGCAGGGGGTTGGGGTTAGAGGTGCAGGCTGGGGGCTCAGGACAGGGGGGGTGCAGGAGGGGTTCGGGCTCCAGCCTAGCCCGGCGCCGCTTACCCGCAGCGGCACGCTCCCTGCCTGCCAGGGCCCCATGCCGTGCCACTTACCACGTCCCTGCGCAGCCCTGGGGGAGGGGAGGGGCGGCACAGGGCTCTGCACGCTGCTCTTGCCACGCCTCCAGGTACCTCCCCTGAAGCTCCCATTGGCCGCGGTTCCCCATTCCAGGCCAATGGGAGCTTCAGGAGGCGGTGCCTGGAGCAACCCCCCAACCCCAGAGACATAGTGCCCTGATGGCTGCTTCTGAAAGCAGTGCGGGGCCTGCGGCACCACGGGGGGCAAATCCTGTGGGCTGGATCTAAAGCCCCCCAGGGGCCAGATCCGGATGCGGCCCATGGGCATTAGGATGTGCCCGGGCACACCCGGCACACCCCGTGCGCACGCCTATGCTCTTTCCTAATAAATATGCATATGACAAAAATAATCTGCATTCATACAGCACCCTATGTCTGAGGGACCTCAATGTGTTTTATGAACTGTGACAGGGTTGGGCCAGATGGCTACAGAAGAGTGATCCTATTGGGATCCAGGAAGTGGGCAGGCAGAGTCCGCCCACTGCTAAAGGACCTCCCCCCAGCCTAAGGAGAGGATCCATAGGACCTGGAAGCCAAGCGATACAGGAGAGTGATAGAAGGCAGATATATTAGCCTCAGATTAAGCAGGTCCCTGTTCCCTGGGTAAGGTAACAGGGGAGGTTCCAGAAGAATCAGGAACTTGCTGGAATCAATTAAGAGAGGCAGGCTAATCAGGGCACCTGGTTTAAAAAGGACCTCACTTCAGTCAGTGAAGGGCGTGCAAGGAGCTGAGAGTGAGAGGGTGTGCTGCTGGAGGACTGAGGAGTACAAACGCTATTTGGCATCAGGAGGAAAGTCCTGTGGTGAGGATAAAGAAGATGCTGGGGGGAGGCCATGGGGAAGTAGCCCATGGAGTTGTAGCTGTCACACAGGTGTTACATGAAACACTGTAGACAGCTGTGATCCCAAAGTAGAAGGCGGGCCCAGGTTTCCCCCATCCCCCCAACTCTCTATTGGATACAGGAGGAGTTGACCTGGACTGTGGGTCCCACCAGAGGGGAAGGTCCCTGGCCTGTCCCCCGACCCACTAGGTGGACCAGCAGAGACTATGAGGATTGTTCTCCTTCCTTTTCCCCGTGCTGGCCAGTGATGAGGTTAGCTGAGCGAATGGCAGATTTGAGCCACTAGCAAAAGTGGCCAAACCTAGGGCTGCCGTGAATCTCTGAGGCGAGCAAATCTGCAAATAAGCGCAGGACCCACGAAGGCAGAGGAGGAACTTTGTCACAGAACATTAGATAAGCTTCCGGTCTCTGAAGTGATTAAATATCATTATGTCCATATTACAGATAGGTAACTGAGATACAGGTAGTTTAACTGTAATGTCCATTGTCAACAGTGTGTCAGTAGCATCATGGAGAATGGAACACAAGAGTCTTGAGAACACGGTCTCCATAGCTAAACACTTCCCTATTTCTGTTTATATTATATTAAAGGCCCTTCTCTTTCATCAAGTGATATATTCCATCTTCCATACAGCCAAACGGGTGCATTCTAGCAGAGCCCTATTGACTTAGCAAACCAGCCTAAGTGCATGCCCTGTCATAGGTGTATCTGGAAAAACATGATCAATGGACTACAGGAGCACCAGCATTTGATGTGGGCAGATGGATTTTATGTGACTATTGGTCTGCATAGAGATATGCCATTGTAACACCAACAGACCCTGATCGTTAGCAGGTAGGATCAAACCTGGGATCTCTGGAGCTAAATGCATGAGCCTCTACTGCATGAGCTAAAAGCCACATGCCTCTTATCTTAGGCTGTCACAGACGCATTAATCTCAAGTGGTCTAGGTGCCGCTAGAGAGGGGACAGAGTACCACACCTAGGAAGCATGGGTTACATCATGGGAAGGTTTTTACCAAGATTATTCATCATTAGGCGTGCTACTTGCTGTACCTTTAGCCAGCTCTATATAAAGTAAAAAGAGCAAAGATCAGCAGACATAAATCCTCTGTTGGGAGATCTGAGTCCATAGAGATGTAGTTATACGCGAAGCAGTGCTAATGTGTTTGAAAGATATTTCTTATTTTTAAGTATATGTACACAAATCACATTATTTCCTAATGAAATACATGCTTTAAGTGTTTACCTAAGAATGATTTATTAATTTATACAGTATGAAGGCATTTTTCTGAAAAAGAAGCATTCATAATAAGAATAGCTAAAGAGTACTGAATTGAAACCAGAGATACAAAACCTGATTTCCATTAGTAAAATCATTGCTCCTATATCATTTTCATTTCTTCTCTGCTCTGCTCATACATTAAATCACAGAATATGACTTTGTTTCATTTTAGCCCCATATAGGCACTGTTCTGGCTGATGATATTTTCACATTGCTGATTGCTAAATGGATGAGTGCGGCTAGCAGACTTGTTACTGCTGCTTTGCATGGAGTATCAGAAACTAGAGTGTTGAAGCTCTCATCTCCTGAGAAAAAAATATAGCTGAGGTCAATGCATTTAGGGATGGGGAAGATAGTGAGGACAAGACAGTGGGACTCAGGAGTCCTGGATGATTAGCGAGCTGGGGCACATGACTTACGAGGAGAGGCTGAGGGAAGTGGGGTTATTTAGTCTGCAGAAGAGAAGAGTGTGTGGGGATTTGATAGTAGCTTTCAACTACCTGAAGTGGGGGTTCCAAAGAGGATGGAGCTCGGCTGTTCTCAGCTGTGGCAGATTACAGAACAAGAAGCAATGGTCTCAAGTTGCAGTGGGGGAGGTCTAGGTTGGACCTTAGGAAACACTATTTCACTAGGAGGGTGGTGAAGCACTGAAATGGGTGCTTCTAGGTGAACCTAGGGAGGTGGTGGAATCTCCATCCTTAGAGGTTTTTAAGGCCCGGCTTGACAAAGTCCTGGCTGGGATGATTTAGTTGTTGCTGTTCCTGCTTTGAGCAGGGGATTGGACTAGTGACCTCCCGAGGTCTCTTCCAACCCTAATCTTCTATGATTCTATGATTGAATTCCTGGCTCAGCTGCAGACATTTCTATGTGATTTTGGATAAATTACTAAACCTATCCTGCGCTTCAATTCCCCATCTATAAAACGGGGATGACCTCCCAATGTCATAGGGGTTGTGAGAAGATAGAATCTCTTCATGATTGTGAGGCACGTGAAGAGTTCTGAGGGCCATATCAGCTGAAAGAACTAAACCTGCTGTAAATGTACACAGCTGTATCATTTAATTACAGGATAGAGACGGGAGGCAATTCAAAACACAAAAATAAGCCATCGGCCAAGATTTTCAAAACTGACTACAGACACTCCCTGACTTACACAAGCATTCCATTATGGAACGCCTTGCGTAAGTCGAATGTTGCGTAAGTCGGGAACGTATACACGACTATTACGCAAAAAAAAAAAAAAAAAAAAAAGCGTATAGAACTTATAGAACTTTTTCCATAAGTACGGATTTGCGTAAATTGGGTTTGCGTAACCCGGAGAGCATCTGTAGTTACGTTGTATAGCTCAATTTTGGGTTGCTCAACATCAGCTAGTTTAAAGTGGCTTGATTTTCATGGGGGTGGCATTCTTAGCACTTTCTGAAAATAAGCCCCCTTAAGATGTTTCAAGAGGGGCCTACCAAACTGAGACACTCAAACTCCCTAGTCACTTTTGGAAGTCTTCATCTATACCATGTACTTGTTTGTAGACAAATTGATTCATGCAAATTTATTCAGTGTTTGAACTCATTCTGTGGCTGTTTTGTGCAAACAAATTTCACCATATGTATTGCTTGCAAACTCTCTAGTATGAGTATGTACTCTTCATGTGATTGATGCTCACATGATATTGTTTTTGTTCCCTTATTAGGTGATCTAACCTTTAGAATCTATTTTCACTTCTGCTTGAAATGAATGAATATAGTTTAATTGTACCAGAGCAAACTCCCATGCTGAAATCCTGTCCCTACTGAAGTCAATGGGACCACTCCCATTGATTTCAATAAGTCCAAGATTTCACTCCTAGCACACAGAAGGAAAATGATAACTTGCCCCTATTTACAAAGAGGGGTAAACTACATTTGTGCAAATAACATATTTCCTTGTCTATGTTAACACAAGTGCAGCTGCACCACTGGTTGCTAGCCATCTATTGCTGAAATCAATATTGGTTAACATCCAATGTACCCTACAAATTAAAAAGCCCTACAGTTGACAGAAACCCTTAATATCATCGAAGATCTATTGTCATGCAAAATCCATCAATAACTGTAAATAAATACATGTAATGGAATGTAAAAGGCACCATAGAATCATTTGTTATTACACTGTTTACCATTGTCCTTGTTTTGTAATTTATGTTGTCCCAGTGTTGGTTGGCAATGCTTTGTTTTTTCGTGCATGGATTTTATGTAAGAGATGGTAACGACTGAGACTTTTTAATTAGGGGAATGACTGGGCAGATAATAAAGGTTATAGCTCATTAGCAATGCTAAGGTGTCTCACGCAGTCTTTAGTGGAACTGGAGTTTCATAACAGAATCTGAATGAATCTTAAATATTACATTAATGTTTGCCACTGATGAACTTCCCACTCTGTGGGAGTTTTGAATAATGGATTCATGCACCCGTGTATGTAAGTTCTGAAAGACAAATTCACTGCATTTTTGCATATTCTAAATATTCCAGATCCTTAGAATTCAGTTCTCAGACTGGCAAAGATGCAAATGGAAGGGGGAAAGGAATGAATGGCAATACATAGAACTCATATACTCATACAATCAAAACAGAGAATACTGTAAAGGTCATAGTAACACAGCATCTTTATACATAGCACTGAATATAGTAGGCATTCAAATCTGATTATCTCATTGTAGAGAGGAAGACTTCTAAGAGATACTATCAAGTACTATTTTATAATTCTGAATTCTTTGAATGGGATTCTCTCAGCTTTGCCAAGGAGACAGAGAGTTGTCAATACAGAATACATGCTGTTAAAGGGTACTTTCATATCCATGCTTGTTCCTGGATTGTCAAGAAACTTAGGTGTCTAAAAGCACTTTTTGAAATATCTGTCTGGTAAGAAGATTACTCCCTCTCCACTCAAATATTGACTTGGCTACAGTTATTCATGACTTAGTGACCTCTCACCTGGTATATTACAATACAATATATATGGGGAAACCATTGAATCTGGCACAGAAACTACAAGTAGCACAGAATGCAACTGTCTACCTGCTAGGCTGTATAATCCATAAGGTTCATATACTATTAATTATCTGAAGACTAGTAATTTCTGAGTGTGATTCAAAGCATACACAGCCTCTTAGTCAGCTCAGAGACTACCTCTCTCCTTATGTAATCTAGCAGCATTAGAATCTGTTCTCTAAGGGTCTTGTTAACAGGTCTCTACTCTTAAAGCAGAACATTCTCAGGCAACAGTAGAAAACCTCTACTTTAACATTTGCTCCCTACACTTGGGGTCTAACAGAACTTGAGTCTGTTGACTAGAGTCGTTGAAAATTTTTATCAAAACATTGTTTTCAGTTAAAAATGGTTGTCTGACCAAAATACATTTTTGTGAATTATATTTATTTTTGTCAAAAATATTTAGATTTTTTGACAACCCCTGTTACACTCCCCCTAAAATTGCTTAATGCAGGGTTTTTTGCTTTGTTCCCTTCTCTTTCTCCACTCCTCCCCACTCACCCTCCCACCCACCAGATTGCTTTTCTATTGTAAAAATGGTCAGACAGAGTGAAGGTATAAAACGGGGAGAAAATGAAAAACCAAAATCTGAAAATATTTGGATTAGTTCAGAGAAAATCCCCTAAAAAAAGTCCATGAAAAATTTCAGACAAATTAGAAAGTTTTTATTTATTTCAGGAAGGGACGTGGAGAGTCCATCCCCCTACATTGTGACAGGAACAAGTAAACTTAGACCACCTCTGACAAATCTTTGTCCACCTATTTTTAAAAACCTCCAATGATGGGCATTCCACAAACACTATTAGAAGCCTATTCCAGAGCTTAACTACACTTATAGTTAGAAAGCTTTTCCTAATATCTAACCTAAATCTCCCTTGTTACAGATTAAGCCCATTACTTCTTATCCTACCTTCAGTGGACATGGAGAAAAATTGATCACGGTCTTCTTAACCTTAACATATTTGAAGACTGTTATCAGGTGCCCCCCTCCATCTTCTTTTCTCAAGACTAAACTTGCCCTGTTTCTTTAATCTTTCCTCATAGGTCAGCTTTTCTAAAATTTATCATTTTTGTTGCTCTCCTCTAACTCTCTCCCATTTGTCCAAATCTTTCCTAAAGTGTGGTGCCCAGAATTGGACAAAGTATTCCCGCTGAGACCTGACCAGTGACAAGTAGAGTTGGACAATTACTTCCCTTGTCTTACATATGACATTCCTGTTAATACATCCCAGAATGATACTAGCTTTTTTCACAACTGCATCACTTTATTGACTCATATTCCATTCATAATCTACTATAATTCCCAGATTCTATTCTGTACTACTACCACCTACCCAGTTACTGCTCATTTTGTAGATATGCATTTGATTTTGCCTTCCTCAGTGAAGTACTTTGCACTTGTGTTTATTGAATTTCATCTTGTTGATTTATTATCCAATTTGTCAAGGTCGTTTTGAATTCTAACCCTGTCTCCAAAGTGCTTGCAACCCCTCCCAGCTTGATGTCATCCACAAATTTTATAAGCACACTCTCCACTCCATTATCCAAGACATTAATGACAATATTGAATAGTACCAGGCCCATGACAGACCCCTCTGGGACCCCGCTTGATACACCCTCCCAGTTTGACAGCGAACCATTAATAACTACTTTCAGTATTGTCTTTCAACCAGCTGTGCACCCACTTTATAGTAATTTAATGTAAATCACATTTCCCTAGTCTGCTTATGAGAATGTCATGTGGCAGAAATGTCAAAAGCCTCATTAAAATCAAGATATATCACATCTATTGCTTCCCTCCATCCACTAGGCTAGTAACTCTTTCAAAGAAGGAAATTAGATTGTTTTGGCATGATTTGTTCTTGACAAATCCATGTTGGCTATTCCTTATAACCCATTATCCTCAAGTTGCTTGCAAACTGATTGTTTAATACTTTTTCTGGTATTTTTCCAGGTATCGAAGTTAGGATGACTGGCCTATAACTCCATGAGTCCTCTTTGTTTCCCTTTTTAAAAATAGGTACTATGTTTGCCCTTCTCCAGTCCTCTGGTCCCTCACCCATCCCCTATGAGCTCTCAGAAATAATTGCTACCCCAGGAAGAAGAGACCAACCTAGGAACAGAACCCTGGACTCCTGATTCTCAGACCTCTGCTCTAACCACAGGATAATGCTGTATCTGATAATTTACCCTTTCATAAATAATCCCCCCAAACATTCCAAAATAATTACAAAATTTTATCTAAAGTTAACATTAAGACATTTATTTTATATTTGAAGTAACTATTTGGATAAATGACATCTGGTTGGAAGATATTTTGGACTGCCAATGGGCTACTCAAGGAATATGTTAAGCAGGGATGTGCATAAGGAGGGCAAGCAGGGCCCCCCATTAATCAGCAGGGACACAGAACTCCTCCAGCCACAGGGCCGCAGTGGGGAGAGTGAGTTCCTCCGGCCCTGGGGCCACAGCGGGAGTTGACAGTTCCTCCAGCCCTGGGGCTGTGGTAGGGGCACAGAATCTGCCCCAGCAAATTTAAATTCCTGCACACACCCCTAAGTATGCATAAACAGTAGCAGTTACACTGAAAACATCTATGAGACTAGATACAAACTACTAAATTTTGACTTGGCCGTAGAATGATGGAACTATTTGCTTTGAAATCCTTGGTAATCAGAATCCTAGATACATCAAGTGCTGGTAGTTGATTTAAATAAATACATTAAGTTAAATAGCTTCATAAAAGAATCTTATGATGCTATAAATCTCCCCATATTATATATAATATTATAAAATAAAAGGTGGAAATCTTTCAGCAATTTTTTTATAATTTCTGTTTTAACAAAGAATATAAATTACATTTTGAGATGTCATTTCATGAGCCATGAATAGCAGAAGTCTATTGAATATTCTACTCTACTAATTAAGGCTCTGATTCTGCAGAAGGACATGCACACCCTCACTCTTATGTCCACACAGAGTCTTACTGAAGTCAATGAGACTCCATGGGAGCAAAAGGTTCCAGGCTTGTGTATTTCTTTGTAGTATTGGGCCCACAATATACCATATAATACAGGGTCAGTTCTGTGAGATGTTCAGTTCTCTTAACTAGCTCACACTACTATATGTAATTATACAATACAATACTACATTAATTCCACTTGTGAGACATATTGTTGCAGTAACTTGGGGCTGGATCCTGAACTGTTGAAGGTAGTGGGGAATTTTGCCAATCATTTTGATGGGATTGGGCCCTTGATTGCTAAAATACTTTATTAACATACCATAGAATCATAGAATCATAGAATCATAGAATATCAGAGTTGGAAGGGACCTCTAGAGATCATCTAGTCCAACCCCCTGCTCAAAGCAGGACCAATTCCCAGCTAAATCATCCCAGCCAGGGCTTTGTCAAGCCGGGCCTTAAAAACCTCCAAGGAAGGAGACTCCACCACCTCCCTAGGTAACGCATTCCAGTGTTTCACCACCCTCCTCGTGAAATAGTTTTTCCTGATATCCAACCTGGACCTCCCCCACTGCAACTTGAGACCATTGCTCCTTGTTCTGTCATCTGCCACCACTGAGAACAGCCGAGCTCCATCCTCTTTGGAACCCCCCTTCAGGTAGTTGAAGGCTGCTATCAAATCCCCCCTCATTCTTCTCTTCTGGAGACTAAACAATCCCAGTTCTCTCAGCCTCTCCTCATAAGTCATGTGCTCCAGACCCCTAATCATTTTTGTTGCCCTCCGCTGGACTCTTTCCAATTTTTCCACATCCTTCTTGTAGTGTGGGGACCAAAACTGGACACAGTATTCCAGATGAGGCCTCACCAATGTCGAATAAAGGGGAACGATCACGTTCCTCGATCTGCTGGCAATGCCCCTACTTATACAGCCCAAAATGCCGTTAGCCTTCTTGGCAACAAGAGCACACTGTTGACTCATATCCAGCTTCTCGTCCACTGTGACCCCTAGGTCCTTTTCAGCAGAACTGCTACCTAGCCATTCGGTCCCTAGTCTGTAGCAGTGCATGGGATTCTTCCGTCCTAAGTGCAGGACTCTGCACTTGTCCTTGTTGAACCTCATCAGGTTTTTTTCTGCCCAATCCTCTAATTTGTCTAGGTCCCTCTGTATCCGATCCCTACCCTCTAGTGTATCTACCACGCCTCCTAGTTTAGTGTCATCTGCAAACTTGCTGAGAGTGCAGTCCACACCATCCTCCAGATCATTAATAAAGATATTAAACAAAACCGACATATTGGGTGAAATCCTGGCTTCATTGAACTCAATGGCAAAACTCCTTCTGACTCCAGGGGGGCCAGGATTTCACCCACTATGTTAGCTATACTGTTATACAAAAACTGATGTAGTCACTAGGGGATAACAGGTGGATTTATTTATTTGATTGCATCTAAGGAAGGATTGTTGCCCCTTGACTATTAAGTGTTGCCAGAGTCCTGTGAACCTGTAAATGACTGTAATAAATATAAACTGAAAGGCTTACCGGGCAGAGAGATAATGTCAAGGAAAGATGAACTGGTCAAAGACAACTTAGAAGATGAAAGAAAGATAGAAATGAGTAGATATATGGGATGGCTCTCCTGGATACCTATAAACAGATAAAGAACAAAGCAACACATAAATCACTGGTCATCTAGAAAACAAATAACTGCATTCTTCACTCCAAAAATTAGTCATCCAAGTGATGTATATAACTCTACAGAATCAGCATTGCCAGCATACTATAGTGATAATAAAATGCTATATGTGAATGCTATTTTATTAGATATATCATTAAAATTTCTCTTCATTTTACATCTTGGGATTAATAATGTGTGAGTTTCTTTCTCCTATTTAACCATGCGTTCTTAGGTTGGCTGACCTTTGACTGGTAACTGTTGACAGGGTCCTGTGAACCCTGGAAATGATAGCATGATGTTATTTTACTGACGAGGTGCAAACAGATAAAGAACAAAGTAACACATAAATCAACACATCAGGAAAAACAAATACATGCATTCCCACTCCAAAACTTATTCTGGGGAAGAAGAAAGGAGACTTAGCATGACTATACTAGGTGTTAGGAATGAGATTCAATCAGGCACTTGAAATTAAAAGTACAAACCTTCAGAAATAATACAGAGGCACCAATGGAAAAAAAATCTAGGTGTAAGGAAAAATGTACCCCAGAGTTCAAATTTTGCAGGGTTGAGTGACAAATATGTCTAAGGGAGCCCAGTTATTACCACCCCAGGAAAATATTTTGACAATATTTGCTTTTTTTTTGCCCTTGAGAGGCAAGAAGCTCTAAGTATTGTTACCACTAAATTTAGATCATGTCTAAGTCCATGTTCTCTAAGGATTTGTGCCGTAAACCCCAAATGGAGAGAATTCATGATAGCATAGCATTCAGGAGCAAGTTAATTGCCAATATTAATGCGAGAACAAATGGATTTAAACTGGCCATCAATAAGTTTAGGCTTGAAATTAGATGAAGGTTTCTAACCATCAGTGAAGTTCTGAAACCGCCTCCCAAGGGGAGTAGTGGGGGCAAAAAACCTAACTGGTTTAATGACTGAGCTTGTCAAGTTTATGGAGGAGATGGTATGATGAGACTGCCTACAATCATCAGAGGGGTAGCCATGTTAGTCTGGATCTGTAAAAAGCAACAGAGAGTCCTGCGACGAAGTGGGCATTCACCGACAAAAGCTTATGCTCCAATACATCTGTTAGTCTTAAAGGTGCCACAGGACTCTCTGTTGCTTTTTACTGCCTACAATGACATATAGCTGATCTGCGACTGCTAGCAGCTAATATCTCCAACGGCTTGTGATGGAACACTAGATGGGGAGGGCTCTGAATTACTTTCCCAAGTGTCTGTCTGATGGTTCTTGCCCACATGCTCAGGGTCAAACTGATTGCCATATTTGGGGTCAGGAAGGAATTTTCCCCTGGATCAGTTTGGCAGAGACCCTGGGTTTTTTTGCCTTCCTCTGCACATGGGGCATGGGTTACTTGCAGGTTTAAACTAGTGTAAATGGTGAATTCTCTGTAATTTGAAGTCTTTAAATCATGTTTTGAGGACTTCAGTAACTCAGCAAGGGTTTATTACAGCAGTGAGAGGGCAAGATTCTGTGGCCTGCAATGTGCAGAAGGTCAGACTAGATGATCATGATGGTCCCTTCTGGCCTCAAAGTCTATGCGTCTATGAGGATATGCTATTTCCTGACCCATCTCCTTTTGCAATTTGACTGATACTGATGAAGACCTGGAAACTAAACTCCTGCCTGCCTAAACGGCATACCCGAGCCTGAAGAAAGCAAGAAAGGGAGCTTCATGCAGCTTTTCTTGCAATAGGAATGATAACCAGAAGAAATTTGTTTGCTGACAGATGAAAGATCCTGTTGACTTCAGTGGGCTTTGAATCATTCTCTGAGTGGTCAAGGCTCTCTTCTGACTTCATGATCATCAGGAAACAGTAAGACAGCTACAGATAAGTGAAGTATCTGACCTGCATTTGTTGCTCACACAAACCCTTCATTGACATAAAATAAGCAGAGCACCTTTACATAGGCGGCTTGGCATTATTTCCTCCATTTTACAGATGGGGAAACTGAACAACTTAGAACTTACATGAGATGATGAAAGTTACAGAGAATAAAATGAACCCCCATGCAGAGGTCTAGCACAATGCTTATGCACTGCTTCCATCTCTCTAAAGTCACCAGGACTTAGAGGGGGTATAAGTGGTACATTGGCCTTATGTTGCTTCTTTGCATAGAGGTGACTTTCAATGAGAATGAGACAGTGGTAGAATTAGGAATAGAGCCAGGATTAAGACAAAAATTTCCCAAAGACCCTAAATGACTTAAAGGTCTAAATCGCATTGACCTTCAATGGAATTTAGGTGTCTGAATCACTTAGGCCCTTCTGAAAATTTTACTCTTCATCTAATTAGGAAAAAGAAGAACAGGAGTACTTGTGGCACCTTAGAGACTAACAAATTTATTAGAGCATAAGCTTTCGTGGACTACAGCCCATGGGTATGTCTTCACTACCAGCTGGATCTAGTCTAGACGCGATAAATCGATCCCTGAGCGCTCTCCCGTCGACTCCGGTACTCCAGCTCAGCGAAAGGCACAGGCAGAGTTGACAGGGGAGCGGCAGCAGTCGCCTCGCTGTAATGAAGACACTGAGATAAGTAGATCTAAGTACGTCGACTACAGCTACGTTATTCACGTAGCTGAAGTAGTGTGACTTAGATCGATCCCCCCACACACACACACTCTATTCTAGGCACTAATACCTACATACTCCTTCCGACTTTAAAACTTGTTCTGCCATTCATTTTTCTGATCACTAGAAGAAAAGCACAGGAGACGATTTTGGAGCAAGGTTGTTTGCTGCTTGTTTATAGCCATCGTTTTGTGCCTGGTTTAAAATAAATGCTTCTTGCTCAAAAGATGTAGAAACAGTTATTTGGCTTATCATTTCTGGGAACTCAAAATAAAGCATATGATTCTTGAACACAAGTGGTGAGTATATATTTTTTTTGCAAAGACTGCTCAGCAGGACTATAAAGAGAATGTCCATATATTATGTATTAGTGCCTAGAGTAGAGTTTTCAGAAGTGCATAAGTGACTCAGACACCTAAATTCTACTGAAGGTCTGTTTATATGACCATGCAAACAGTGCTCTTCTAGGATGCTGGGTGAGTGCTATCATTATTCTATTAATCATTCAGATTTTTCTTACCTGTTGCCTTAAGGAAAATATATTTCTTAGCTATACTGCAATCTGAAACATATTTGGCAGGCCCCATTTCAAATCTGGATGCTCAAGATAGTCCCTGAGTTCTGCCGTTAGGGGTTCAACTTGACTTTTACTTTATAAAATGAACTGCATATTTTTAAAGTAAAAACAATTGCATTTTATTAATGTTTTGGTCTAAATATATTCATCACCTGTACATTTTGTGAAATTAATGACTGCTTTTATATATATATGGATAAACATATGGGAGATGTATATATAGATTTCCATATGTGGATCTGCTTTTGGGGCATGCATTTGTTTTGCAGATTGAAACAAGAAACCTGAGAGAAGTTAAGTAGTCAACCAATCAAAACATTCATTTCCAAAAAAGTCTAGGTGCTATCCAATTCTGCAGAAGACAGAATACATAAATCAGACAATAACTTTCTGATATTTCATTCTGGGTATAAGGATTATTAATACGGTAGAGGAAAAGTTATATACAAGCCATGCAAATACTATATTTATAACTGGAATCTTGATTATTTTCCTGTCTTCCAGCATTATAACTTATTTGCACCCACTGAACTATGATCTGCTAAATTTCCCACCACCAGTTAACGTGCATTGACTGTACTACCCAATATTGATTCATCAATGGATAACAGATTATTGTTATTGTAGGAGGTCAGAAAAAGCTCTCCGAATCATAGGGACATAAAAGCAGAAGAGTTAAAAAAAATTTTTTGTTCTTAATTGTGCTATGAGTCTCTCTCACCCAGGCAACCCAATCCATTCTCAATGAAGTAACTAGCATGAAATATGTTCTGCAGCTACCTACAGATTAGCATCAGTACCATGTACATGTGGGTATGAACTTTGGAAAGTGGCCTCTGAATCTAAATCAAAGACTACATCACAAAAATTCCAGCCCAGTTCTATGCACACCACTAGTTTCTGTGCAGCTGTTACTGAAGTTGTTCTGATTGCTACTGTCCTCTTTGCACTCTGGACTGGTCCAAAAACTTGTGCAAATGCTTTTATAACAGTCTCTATCATAAACTCCTAGAAGTTAAAATTACTTTCATTTTCTTTATAGAGCTTAGTGTAAGTATGGATGGTAAAGTGGGGACGGACCTTGATTTCTGTTTGTCTCTTGAAATGCACATGATCCAAGCCCTTTTTGATGTCAAAAATATTTTGGGTGAAATCCTGGTTCCATTGAAGTCAATGGGAATTTTGCCATTGACTTCAAGGGAGCCAGGATTTTACCGTTGATGCCTTTTCACCCCTCTGCACTTCTATAGTCACACCTGCAAGGAAAATGGAAAAAGCTTTCATATGATGAGTATGTGGCATGAAGCCTCCATTGCTTCACCAGGCACAGCGTTTCCCTCTCTGCTGGTGGGAGCCTGTGGTAAATCAGTCCCACTCATGTTTTTATTCCTCCATATTTACAAGGCGGGCCTCAGGGTAGGCCCAACAGTACTAAGTTCATAACATAAAAAGGGGAATACCTTTCCTGACCCCCCTCTGGGGTGTAGCATTATGTTGGCCTCTGGCATCAGCCCTTCCCCCAAACAGTCCATTAGTGAGGTTGCTTCCCCTGTAAGAAGGAGAACAGTCTTCCACTCAGGAGAAGCTTTTCCCCTACTGCCACTAGCCCTGCTGCAGCTTATCACCCATCTCTCACAAAAAAGGGTTTTTTAAAGGTCATTGGCAGCTCTTAAGTGGCCACAGGTGTCTCTAGTTAACCTGAGGTAAACCTTTTTCAGCTCATAGGGAACAGGGCCTTCACCATTCTAGGGCTGATATATCTGCTCTCCACCTCTCTCTTATGTCTGTCAGGACTGACTTTATTTAAGAGATTGAGCATTTCTAATCTGACCCAAGAGAGCAAACGGATCAATTCGTGATGGTTCATATTGGCACTAATGCCACTGTGTTGTAAGATATCTTGCAGACAGTAGATGACTTCAGGGAACTTGAAAGCATATTGAAGAAGAAGAATGTCCAAGTGATCTTTTCTGAGAAACTTCCTGTCCCATGAATGAAGACAGAAGGCAGAAGTAAACCGCTGGCTAGGTAAGTGGTGTATGGTTTTGGTTTTTTGGAACACTGGTTCATTTTCTGTGGTGATAGGGGACTGTATAGTTTGGATGGCCTTCAGTAGAATGGGAAGCAAGCTCTTCGGAGACAGTCTGGTTAGACTATCCAGGGGAGCATTAAACTAACACCAAAAGAGAGGGTAAAAAAAGGGAAGATATGAGCACTCAGCACAAACTGGAGATGTTGAGAACCAAATTAATCAAGCAAGCAAAGGACATGAAGAGAAAAAAATCTTGAACTGCCTATACACCAATGTTAGGAGCCTGGGTAACAAACAAGGGAAATTTGAATTGCTCATTTATGAGAATAAATTTGATCTAGGTGATATGACTGAAACCTGGTGGGGTGATTCACATGATTGGAATGTTACAAATCAATGGTTATAACCTATTCAGGAAGATTGAGTGGGCAAAATGGGAGGGAGAGTGGCACTCATGTCAAAATGGCATTACCTATTTCCCAGTCACTGATAACTTGGAAGAAAATAATCTTGAATGTTTATGGATAAATGTCATAACAGATAAAGCACAAGATGGTGTATTAGTGTCTGCTGCAGACCACTAAATCACATTAGAGAACAGGATGACTGCTTTCTTGCACATCTATCAAAAAAGAGTAGGGGGAAAAAGAGTGTCGCAGCTGAATATAAGATTGAACAGATAGTTTAGCATAAGTTCCTTTCCCAGACCTAGAGCTTGTTTCTCTCACCAACAAAAGTTGGTCCAATAAAAGATATTACTCACCCATATTTTATCTCTAGTATCCTGGGAACGATATGGGTACAGAAATGCTGCATGCAGCCAAACAGATTATCAAGCAAACAATAAGAGAGTCAGGGGAAATAAGCTGTTCCCTATAAAGAGGAATGAAAGTGTGCATACTCCTTCTGTATACCAGAGAACTATAGTACGCATGCTATGGAAGCCTCCCTGAGGCACATGCCTCTTTGTGTTCACCTATAGCAGTACAGCTCCTTATCACATCTTCTTATGGGATGTGCCTTAAAAGCATGCTCTGGTGACTAGAGTCTAGTTAAAAGAAACGACTTTGGTTGTATGGGATCTGGCCAATGGGTAGTTAAACTATCAGTGTATTATCTTTCTACAAAGTCTTTTCCTGCTGCCCAAGCACGTGTACCGATGGGATAAAATCTGATTTCTAATTTCTTTGTCACCTCTCAGGGCTCTTTGCATAACATCCACCCTCATTTAGTTCAGCACACTCAAATTTACACATTCTTCCTCCTCTGATCATCTTCAGAGCCAGTTTCCTGTCTACTGTGTGTTGCCTAAAATGTCGTGTGTCACTGAAACGCCTCAATTGTCTGTGCAGAGTTGGAATAGCAACAGCAGTCTCTCTCTGTGTGTCCAAATGCTTCTGACTTGGCAGCAAAAAGAAAAATCTGGTCTATGAGTCGTTTTGGTCAGCACAGTACCCTGAGCCAACCGCTGACTCATTGTCCTTAGTTCCAGTCTGCACAGCTGACTCACTGACCTTCATTCCAGGAAATCTTGCCTAGAGTCAAAGTGATACATGTAGTTTATTTATTTATTTGGCATATGCAATCTGGTCAAGCCACAGCGTTCTTATCAATGATGTTCAAGGCACGAAGATCTCCAGGAAGCTGTGTCATTTTGCAGTTCTCAACAATATATGTCATGGTTTCTGGCTGCCCACATTGACCTAGCGCAGTGGTTCTCAACCAGGGGTACATGTTCCCCTAGGGTACACAGAAGTCTGCCAGGGGATACATGAACTCATCTAGATATTTGCCTAGTTTTACAACAGGCTACATAAAAAGCACCAGCGAAGTCAGTACAAACTAAAATTTCATACAATGACTTGTTTATACTGCTCTATATGCGATATACTGAAATATAAGTACAATATTTATATTCCAGTTGATTTATTTTATAAATATATGGTAAAAATTAGAAAGCAAGCCATTTTCAGTAGTAGTGTGCTGTGACACTTTATGTCTGATTTTGTAAGCAAGTAGTTTTTAAATGAGGTGAAACTTGGGTTTACGCAAGACAAATCAGACTCCTGAAAGGGGTACCATAGTCTGGAAAGGTTGAGAGTCACTGACATAGTGGACTGTCTTTAAAGGCCACTGAAATTCTGCTGCAGCACAAATTCCATGTCCAGTACAAAACCGGTTCAGAAGTCTCCATTGACTTTGTGGTAAATGAAACCCAGGTTGACTCTGTGTGAGGTCCAAGACAAGATAATTATTTGTCACTTTCTCTGTGGACCATGAAGCTCGCCATGCGTCCTGTATCATAAATCCCTTATGGTAAACTTATCCACAATGGGCACTGTGAGTGCAGATGACCAACTGGTAGATTAAACAAGTCTTTAATTAATGCTAGATGTGGCATATCACACAATTTCATCACATGCTTTGCTATGGTTTCTTCTCTGCGAACTCTGGGCAGAACAATACTGCAGAGAACTGGTAACTCTAGTAGAGGAGTAGATTTTAAATGTGCCTGAAATAATACACATGGTGCAATTAAGTTGTACGTCAATCATCTTTGTGTGAGATGAATGAGCTCATACTGGAGCACAGTAGTCCAGTGCTGAATAATAGAGTGCCAGGGATGAAGTGCATAATGTTTGGGCATTAGGTGGCATATGTGTGCATTCAGTGCAAGGAGCTCCTGGCCCTCAGAGACCATGTACAGGCTTTAGAGACCAGGGTGACTGAGCTGGAGCAGCTAAGGGAGACAGAGAGGTGGTTTGAGCATTGGCCTGCTAAACCCAGGGTTGTGAGTTCAATCCTTGAGAGGGCCACTTGGGGATCTGGGGCAAAATCAGTACTTGGTCCTGCTAGTGAAGGCAGGGGGCTGGACTCGATGACCTTTCAAGGTCCCTTCCAGTTCTAGGAGATGGGATATCTCCATTATAGATGAGACTTTCGGGGACACAGTAGAATGGTTCCACTACTAGTTTGACAGCCTCTGTGCTGTTGAGGAGGATGAAAGCCTCAGGGAAGGAGAACATCCAACTGGATCACAGGGAAATGATTCCATAGTTGGGACCCTCCTTCCAGATGATGTTGTGGTATCCTCTCAAACTGAGGATACCTCTCCGGGGGAGGGAACTCCAGTTATTAGGAAGAGACAGGTATTAGTAATGGGCGATTCAATCATTAGAAACATAGATAGCTGGGTATGCAATGACTGGGAGAACCTCACGGTGACTTTGCCTGCCTGGTGTGAAGGTTGCGGATCTCTCAAGACATCTAGATAGGCTTATGTGTAGTGCTGGGATGGAGCTGGTGGTCGTGGTACATGTAGGTACCAATGACATAGGGAAGGATAGGAGAGAGTCCTGGAGGCCAAATTTAGGCTGCTAGGTAAGAGATTGAAGTCCAGGACCTCCATGGTAGCATTTTCTGAAACACTTCCAGTTTCACGCACAGGGCCAGTTAGACAGGCAGAACTGCAGGGTCTCAATGCATGGATGAGATGATGGTGTAGGGAGGAGGGGTTTAGATTTATTAGGAACTGGGGAAACTTTTGGGAAAGGGGAAGCTTATACAAGAAGGATGGGCTCCACCTAAACCAAAATGGAACCAGATTGCTGGCACTTAAAATTAAAAAGACCGTAGAGCAGTTTTTAAACTAAGGGCTGGGGGAAAGCCGACAGGTACAGAGGAGTATGTGGTTTGGACATCTCTTAGGGAAGGATCTATAAATGGAGATCTCCTATGTCCTAATACGTAGGAGAGGATGGGAAATGATAAAATACAGGTAGGATGTGATGAGAAACAGTCAAAAGGAAAAAGTCCCATTCAATTACATCATGTAATGTCAGGCAGTTAAAAAGAGACAAGTTTTTAAAGTGCTTATATACCAATGCTAGAAGTCTAAATAATAAGATGTACGAACTAGAGTGTCTCATATTAAATGAGGATATTGCTATAATAGGCATCACAAAAACTTGGTGGAATGAGGAAAATCAATGGGACACAGTAATACCAGGGTACAAAGTATATCAGAAGGACAGAACAGGTCGTGCTGGTGGGGGAGTGGCACTATATGTGAAAGAAAGCATAGAATCAAATGAAATAAAAATCTTAAATGAACCTAACTGTATCATAGAATCTCTATGGATAGTAATTCCATGCTTGAATAATAAGAATATAGCAGTAGGGATATACTACAGACCACCTGGCCAGGATGGTGATAGTGACTATGATATGCTCAGGGAGATTAGAGATGCTATTAAAATTAAATAATCAATAATAATGGGGGATTTCAACTATCGTCATGTTGACTGGGTACATATCACCTCAGGAAGGGATGCAGAGATAAAGTTTCTTGACACCTTAAATGGCTGCTTCTTGGAGCAGCTAGTCCTGGAACCCACCAGAGGAGAGACGATTCTTGATTTAGTCCTAAATTGAGAACAGGATCAGGTCCAAAAGGTGAATATAGCTGGACCTGCTCAGTAATAGTGACCGTAATATAATTAAATGTAACATCCCTGTGGTGGGAAAACATCTTAGTATTTAATTTCAGAAAGGGGAAGTACACAAAAATGAGGAGGTAACAAACATAAATTAAAAGGTACAGCATCAAAAGTAAAATCCCTGCAAGCTTCATGGAAACTTTTTAAAGACACCATAATAGAGGTTCAACTTAAATGTGTCCCCCAAATTAAAGAACATCGTAGGAGAAACAAAAAAGAGGCACCATGGCTAAACAACAAAGTAAGAAGAAGTGAGAGGCAAAAAGGCATCCTTTAAAAAGTGGAAGTTAAATCCTAGTGAGGAAAATAGAAAGGAGCATAAACTCCGGCAAATGAAGTGTAAAAATATAATTAGGAAGGCCAGGAAAGAATTTGAAGAACAGCTAGCCAAAGACTCAAAAAGTAATAGCAATTTTTTTTAAGTACATCAGAAGCAGGAAGCCTGCTAAACAACCAGTGGGGCCAATGGACGATTGAGATGCTAAAGCAGCACTCAAGGACAATAAGGCCATTGCAGAGAAACTAAATGAATTCTTTGTATCGGTCTTCATGGCTGAGGATCTGAGGGAGATTCCTAAATCTGAGCCATTCTTTTTAGGTGATAAATCTGAGGAACTATCCCAGATGGAAGTGTCATTAGAGGAGGTTTTGGAACAAATGGATAAACTCAACAGTAATAAGTCACCAGGACCAGATGGTATTCACCCAAGATGGTATTCACCCAAATGAGAAATTTCAGGACTACTAACTGTCATCTGTAACCTATTATTTAAATCAGCCTCTGTACCAAATGAGTGGAGGATAGCTAATGTGACATCAATTTTTTAAAAGGGCTCCAGAGGTGACCCCATCAGTTACAGGCTGGGAATGGGCAACAGCGGATGGATCACTTGATTACCTGTTCTATTCATTCCCTCTGGGGCACCTGGCATTGGCCACTGTTGGAAGACAGGATACTGGGTTAGATTGACCTTTGGTCTGATTGAGTATGGACATCTTATGTTCTTATGTTTTTATGTTCTTATTGGTGCCGCATGTCGTTCCAGACAGTTTTCCAAGCAGGTTGCTGCGCATTTTGATCTTAGTCGCTGTCTTTGTAAGATGGTCACAATATGTGAGATTTCTATACAACGTGACACCTAGATAGACCGGGTGTGAATCATGCTTTATTCACTGATCATTGAGAACTACAGTCAGCTCTCTGCCCTCTTGTGCATGATGTAAGTAGAAAACACTCGACACAGTCTTACTTCAACTTGGTATCAGGCACCACTGATGACAATAATTGGCCATAGCCACTATATGTGCATTCAGAACACTCTCAGGTATGTCAAAGGAGTGACTGAGTGCCGAGGCATATGTCGTCTGCATAAACAAACTTGTGAGACCCAGTATATGGTAGGTAATTCAAATATAAGTTGAATAACATTGGAGGTAATTCTGATCCTTGTGGGAGACCATTCTTCTAGTGCATCCAAATACTTGTTCTATCACCAATATGCACATGGAAATAGTGATTTCTCAAAAACAGCCATTGCACATACTAATCATCTTGGCGTAGTTCTAGACAATTTCACCAAAAGGCCCTCATGGCAAACTGTATCATATGCCATGTCAGGTTAAGGAAAATTGAACCAGTCTTCAACTTACAAATACAGACAGTGAGACAAAATAATTAAATCCATGGATTTCTGCAGTGCTCCCACTTACTTAGGATACTATACTTTCCCAGTAAACCCAGATGAATTGAATAAGGGATTAACAAGTACCCATTAAACTGAGGTTTTCTTGATTAGCTAAGAAAGATGCCCAAAATTAGATAAACAGCTAAATATTACTTTCATAAGGATCTTTGCCTATGTGGTCACAAAAGCTCAGCTCAAAGCCCTTCATCAAGATCAACAAAAGAAAAGGAACCATCAATGATTTTTAAAAGAGCTTTCCTATTGGATAAGAGCTGGAGGACACTCATCTATAGTTGAAATAATATAGGTGTAGGATAAACAGATTTCAAAGTGAAAAACTGGGATATCAATTGGGCCTTGGGGAAGAGGAGTCTAGTAAAGCTCAGGGGATAGACCCAACTCAGTGAGATCTCGTAGGTAAGCACAATCAGTACATAGGATGCTGTAGCCCAGGACACTTCAGGCATATGTAACCAGTGGAGAATATATCTACCCAAGGCAGCCATCTTAAAATAAAGTATTGTTTAATCTTAACATTAAGAACATAGCACAATGTAACAAAAGGATTTTTAAACAACAAAAGGTTTACATGCATGATGTCTTATTGTACCTAGAATCCTACTCAGTCCTATTTTACTCCAGACCCACAATCTCTGGAATCTGGGGACATCTCATCTCTCCCTAAAAACCTTTGTCTTTTAAATCATTAGCCATTAATGTAAATAACTATGGGCACAACCATGGGCACAACTAAGGATCATGCTGGAGCCTCCATCACTAACAATTTTTCAATCAAGATTGGATTCTTTTCTAAAAAATATGCTCTATGAATTTTTATGGGGAAGTTCTATGGGCTGTGTTATACAGGAGGTCAGACTAGATGATCACATTAATCTCTTCTGGCCTTGGAATCTATGAATCTATGTGCACAAGAAGGTGCCAGAGGACTGTGCAGACAGAGGCGGCTCTATGTATTTTGCCATCCCAAGCACGGCAGTCAGGCGGCCTTTGGCGGCATGCCTGCGGGAGGTCCGCTGGTAACACGGATTCGGTGGCATGCCCGCAGGAGGTCTGCCGGTCCCGCACTTTTGGCATACCTGCCGCCGAATTGCCACTGAAACCATGGGACCGGTGGACCTCCTGCAGGCATGCTGCCGAAGGCAGCCTGACCGCTGCCCTCATGGCGACCACCAGGCTGCCCCCCGCGGCTTGCCGTTCCAGGCACGCTCTTGGTGCGCTGGTGCCTGGAGCCGCCCTTGTGTGCAGAGGAGGGTGATGGTAGATGGAGAGGAGTTGGAAAGGTAATTGAAAAGGGGCTAGAACTTAGCTTTGCTGAGGATAAAAAATGTTTGGAAATTCTGTTTCATAAGCTTTTACATTTCTTAGCTCCAACCAGAAACACAAGTTCCGAAATATTAAGAAAAGCTGGTCTCATGAAATTTCCAGCTTAGTGTTGAAGATGCAAGATTCAGATAGCTAAGATAAACATCTAAAATTTGGAGTGCTTTTCCAAACCAAAATACAATTCAAAAACCTTTTGAGGTTTATTCATCACTATGGCAAAATCTTGGCTGCTTCGTGTGTTGGGAAACCACCTGTATACAACTTACGGTATATTCCTTACAGCATTTTAGCTGTTAGCAGTACATCTGATGCAAAGGAAAGCTATGTTTGGCAGCTAAATTAAGGAGAAGCTGGTTTTCAAATGGTGTTTTAAAATGCACTTATCTGTAGATTTTAAAAGTAAACATATATTTTATTATCGATTTGTGACTTTAAAATTATCTGTTCCAGTTCACTTAACTGTGAAGTACTTACTTAAAACCAAGCTGTCAGCTAGCTGGATAACAACAATCTAAAGAGATTTTTGTGTTTTACCAGGATGCTTTACGTTTCTTGATAAGTGAGAAGAAATTCTTCTCTCTGGTTAATACATCAATTACAGTAATGAGTTCACTCTACGGTGAGTATAAGTCAGTCACAGTAAGTTCCATGGAAATGCTGTATTTTTAAAATGAATATATGGGGGGGGGGACATCAGATCTGGGGTTTGATCTTGAGTAATCAAGCAAATAATCCATGTTGTAACTTTTTAAGCTCAGCTGAAAACTCTTATGTCAGTGCGAACAAATTTAAACTTTACAAAGCATTTTTCACTGTCATACTCAAATATTCCGACATTCCTTCTTACAGTATTATAAGTCCTTGCTAACGCATGTGTTTCACTGCTGTATAACCTGATGAACTGGTTACTATGCTGCTGTTACAAGCATCTGATGACTTTCTGAAGAATATAGAATTTAATGCTTGGAGATATGGGTAAACCTCAATCTAGGCTCTAAAACCTCAATCTAGGCTCCAAAAATGAGTGCTCCAGTTCTAGCCTGGCTCCTTGTCTATGTAATAAAGCTGAGGTATCAAGCCAGTGGGAGCATATGACATTCAAGGGTGCAATCCAGACTGGTGAGGGGGCTGCATCACCACCTGCCCTACAACCTGGGGCACCTCATAAGGCTTTGCTGCTGTGGCTTCCAACCTGGGCTCCTCACAAACAACATGCAGGACACCCTGAGTGTCTGTCTATGGCCATTGTTCTGGTTCTGCAACTTTGATCTCAGCAGCCTGTCAGCAAACACCAGCCACATTCTGGCTCTCACCAGCCTTAGCAGTTACTTGCAGGGTGATGCCACCGCACACCCAGTCCTGAATTTCCCCCCCAAAATGTGTGCTCTGCACTGTCCAGCCCTCTCCTGGACAGTTCTGATGTTTTAGGTCCATTGTCCCTGTAAAGGAACAATATACAATTTGTGACCTTAAATGGAGTGACCCAGACAGTTCAGAACACTGGATTAATTTTGATTAAAGAATAAAAAGTTTATTTAACTACAAAGAGACAGATTTTAAGTGAGTACAACTATTAAGGCATTAAAGTCAGAAATAGTTACAAGAAAAATAAAGATAAAATACTTCCTTGCACTAAAACTTTACAAACCAGGCTTGGTTCAAGGTAAAATTCTTACCATGTGCTCCTAACAGAATTACTGACCAATCTTCAGGTCAGGATTCCTCCCAAAGTCAAAGAGATGGATTCTTTTGTCTTCTTAGTCTCAAGAAAGATGGATAGAGGGAGATAAACTGGGGTATTTGCCCCACACTTTTTTCAGTTCAGTTCCCCTCATAAAGTTCTTTCCAGTTGAGAGCAAAGAGACATAGTATCTAGTGAGGGGAGGTTTCATGCTGTTCCTTCTCTCCCCTCTGTTTGCTGAGTTGCAGATTTTCTTTGTCTTCTTCCTTCTTTCTCTCGCTATCTTAGGGCTCTGTTTGTAGTTTATATGCAAATTGAGGTAAACACACATCTCTTTGTTTAAGACCTACTTGACCAGCCCTAATCGGGGCTACATGAGTTTGAATATGTGCCTTTAGCATTATACAGGGGGGATTTCATAACTTTCACACACAATGTTGCTACATGCTTTTTACCATGATATTATTTACCAGGAAGTTATTACTTTTCAAATGATATCTCACATGGCATATTTTGTACCAAGATTATTACAACAGTGTGTAGGGTGTGAATGCAGGGGTGCACTCCATTACAGAGCACCTATCCATGATTTCCTTTTGGGGACAGAATGTATATCAAAGGATCATATCCAAATAACAGAACAGTGAAAAGCCCTAGTAGATCATCTAGTGTACCCTTCTTGTCTATAAAGCACTGTTCTCTACAGTATACTTTTGTAACTTTGTCAAGTATCAGAGGGGTAGCCGTGTTAGTCTGAATCTGTAAAAAGCAACAGAGGGTCCTGTGGCACCTTTCAGATATCAGGAATGGCAATATACAAAAACCTGTAGGAGAACACTTCAACCTCCCTGGCCACACAATAGCAGATGTAAAGGTAGCCATCTTACAGCAAAAAAACTTCAGGACCAGACTCCAAAGAGAAACTGCTGAGCTCCAGTTCATTTGCAAATTTGACACCATCAGATCAGGATTAAACAAAGACTGTGAATGGCTATCCAACTACAGAAACAGTTTCTCCTCCCTTGGTGTTCACACCTCAACTGCTAGCAGAGCACCTCACCCTCCCTGATTGAACTAACCTCGTTATCTCCACACTGATATATACCTGCCTCTGGAGATTTCCATTACTTGCATCTGAAGAAGTGAGGTTCTTATCCACGAAAGCTTATGCTCCCAGTACTTCTGTTAGTCTCAAAGGTGCCACAGGACCCTCTGTTGTTTTGTAACTTTAGCGCCCTCGTGGCCAAGATGGAGTCTGCTCTGCAGGCAGCTCTGGCCAAGAGAAGGCGCGTGCAGGAATACAGCAGAAAAAATCCCTTCCACCCCAGAGGCACCTGTTCCAACCCCCCCCCAGAGTGAACACAGCCACCCACAGGAAAAGTACAATGGCTATAAGAAAGGGAAATATTTATTTACAGAGGGATGAGAGGAGAAATACAACAAGGGGAAATATAGGGGGAGCAGCAGAACAGGGTTGCATCCAAACCAAGGCCCCACTGGCCCAGTGGTAGCACTGTCTGAAAGCGCAGACACTGAGCAATGTGTCTGCACACAGAGTTCAGGAGTCCCGAGCAAAGTTCCAGTCCAGTCTTGGGTGCTCCTGGTCGTTTTCGGCGCCAGTGAACTTTCCCCAACAAACTCCTCCGGTGCCCTCTTCTGCCGCTCTCTGCAAAGCCATACAGAGCGACCACCTCCCCACTTAACTAGCTACAGCCTCCCTCCTTGTTCCCAATGCAGAGTCAGAAGCCCCAGTACTCACAGCCCCACGCAGCTCTGGGCAGCAGTGATACTGGACTCAGCTCCGGCCCGTCCTTCTGGGGCGATTAAAATTCTTCCCTGGCACAGTGCTCCTCCTGGCTCCTGTCCTGGGGTGTCCTCCCGATCGGCCATGTCCTTCCCAGGCTTCAGGTAGGTTTTCTGCTGCTTCACTTTGCTAGGGCCTGCGGGCTGCAGCCCTTCTCTCCCTCTGAGCTCCAGAACCAGCTCCCTGGAGTTTCCCTCCTTTTTTCTCACTCCCCCGCACCCTCCTAGGAAAAAGATTTAAAGGGGCCATGCTCTCTAAACCCCAAAGGGGTTACACTTTGTAGTGCTTTTTCCAGTTTATAACAGCCACATTATGTTTCTTCCACCACTTCCCTTAGCATATTCTAATTGATCCAGGTTTAGAGAAAATAATTGATAACCCGTCTACATGTTTATTTTCTTCATTTAATCAAATTGCTTCTAATTCTACCTGCTCTCTTAGACCACCTTTATTATTTGTACTACAGTAGCTACTAGGAACCCCCAATTTGAGATCTGTGACCCATTGTGTTAGGTGTTGTATATGCACATATTAAGATGCAGTCCCTGCCCTGAAGAACATACAGTCTAAATACTCAAGACAGACAAAGGGTGGGGAAAAAGAAGTGCTATTATCCCACTGGGAAGTGAGGTGCAGATATTTTACGTGACTTAACCAAAATTACAAAAGAAAGCTGTAGTAGAGCCAGGAATTGAACCCAGTGGCAGAGGCACAAGATCATTTTTCCTTTCCCCTGGAGAAGCTCCTCTCCACAGATCGAGGATCAAATACCTGCAGAACTTTGTCTCCTCTTTTTCATTGAATAATACGTATTGCTTGGTCCATGCTTTCTTGTATATAGGATCAGTCAGCCAATTAGCTCCCAAACTTTCTGCCTTGTGATCCTTCATCCAATGTGTGGAGGTTTCTCATAAAAGAACAACTGTTGTGAATGTATAAAGCTCAAAACTGAAATGATTCCTACTGGTAAGTGTATTGGTGGGGTTCATAGCTAAAAATTTCTGTATGCATCATCCCTTTGATCCAGGTTGTGCTTATTGTCCCAATCTAGCCCTGAATCTTTCTTACTAATTAACAACTAACTTGTTATTTAGGCCAACCCTAAGCAAGGATTATAGTGAGTAAAAGATTTAGCCCTGGAAGGCAGACATACATCACTCTGTGAACACCTAGTACAAGCATCACACACATAAAATGGATTAAAAAGTGGCTATCTGATAGGTCTTAAAATGTAATTGTAAATGGGGAATTGTCATAAAACAGATGTGCTTCCAGTGGGGTCTTACAGGGGGTGGTTCTTGGCACTATGCTATTTAAAAAATTTTATTAATGACCTGGAGAAAATATAAAATCATCGTTGATAAAGTTTCCAGATGACACAAACATTGGAAGAGTGGAGGACAGGTCCTGATCAGGTGGAGGACACCTGATCTGGATCACTTGGTAAACCTAGTTGCAAACAATATGTGTTTTAATATAGCTAAATGTAAATGTATACAAAGAACAAAGAATGTAGGTCTTATTTACAGAATGGCAGACTCCTGGAGAAAAGTGATTCTTAAAAAGACTTGGGCATCATGGTGGATAATCAGTTGAACATAAGCTTCCAATGTGATGCACGGGTCAAAAAGGTTAATGAGATTCTTGGAAGCATAAACAGGGGAATCTAGAGGAGGAGCAGAAAGGTGATATTATTTCTGTATTTGGCACTATGTGACCTCTACTGTGTATAAGTCTGGTGTCCACAATTCAAAAAGGATATTGATAATTTGGAGGAGGTTCAGAGAAGAGCCACAAGAATGATTAGAAAATATGTCATATAGTGATAGACTCAGGGAGATCAATCTATTTAGCTTAACAAAGAGAAGGTTAAGAGGTGACTTGATTACAGTCTATAAATATCTACATGGGGAATAACTATTTAGTAATGGGCTCTTCAATCTTGTAGAGAAAGGTGTAACACAATCCAATGGCTGGAAGTTGAAGCTAGACAAATTCAGACTGGAATATAACATACATTTTTGAAAGGGAGGGTAATTAACTTCAGGAACAATTTACCAAAGGTTATGGTGGTTTCTCCATCAGTGGCAATTTTTAAATCAAGATTGGATGTTTTTTCTAGAAGACATGCTCTAGTTCAAACAGGAATTATTTCAGGGAAGTTCTATGGCTTGTGTTATGCAGGAGGTCAGACTAGATAACCACAGTGGTCCCTTCTGGACTTAGAATCTATTATTCTATGAAAGTCCCAATTCTTCCCAGCCTCCTCTTTGCTCCTGGGGTGTTTGTGGAAATGTATTACTGGCCTAAATTAACTGAAAAAAGTACTATATGTATTCACTGTTCAGACTCAATTACTCTGGCCAGCAATTGGGAAAGCTGTTAGATAAGGATCCAACCTCTCTGCTCATCCTTTCCCTGATTAGGAACTCATCTGCTCAAATGCACATGGACTCAAGATCTGGGTAGCCAACATAAAAGTGTCAAGGGAGTTCCTACTATTTCTTTCTCCTTTGCATGAATGCATAGTCCAAGTCATAATCTAGCCCTAAATGTTCATGCAGTGTATAGAAGCATATGGGTAAGTCAGAATACATAATATATCTTAAATATTCATTCACTGTAGGCCAGATTGTGATATTCTTACTTACATGTTGCAGTAATTTACTATGTGAATAATCCTATTGACTTCAATGGCACTCAGTGTGGGTACAGGCTTTGCAATCTGGCCCATATAAAAATAAGATTTTAAAATAGTTTAAGAAATGTAAAAGTAATGGAGGAAAAAATCTAAAAATAAGGATTTTTTTAGAATGATTTAGCCCTAGATCCACTTTTAGCAGAGGCTAAAGCCTTAGATATATTCATTAGCTATTTGCTTTGAGATCACTATAAAATGCAAAACAAAACAAAACAAAATGAAAAATGCACTAGAAAGTATGAAAAATAATTCTGGGGAATGTGGATTCAGACTTAACGTAGAATAAAAGACTCGTGTTGTAGTTAGACCACATTACCAGTTCATTCTCCCCTAATTCAGTACTGCCAAAGCCTGATGTGACTATAAAGACTCTAAGTTTCCTTTCGTGATGTGAAAGTTATCAGAACTTCCTTCTTTCCAGCCATGTGTTTATTTTGTTCTGTCATGATATATTTACTGGTATATAATGCATCAGACTGACCCAGAAGTGGGAGACACTACCTCATATGGGGTGGGTCAGTAGAAACAAGTCTGACAAAGAACCTCTAAGCAACCTCATTAGGGACAAAATGTTCCTGACAGTTTCAACCATGGTGGTAAAGTCAGAGGGGAGGCAGACTTGGACTGCAGTGTCAGGCTTTCATCAACAAGCTCTGATCAAGTGTCCTGCGGTCCGAGCTAAATCCTTCAAACCTAAGGACAGGAACAATACACTAAAGAAGCTTTCACCGGCAGTCAGATGAGAATGACCAATAGTTAAAGTTGCTTAAAAATAATAACAAACATAACCTATTGTAGGTTTTTCATTAACATCCATTCATCTAAAGATGAAATATTTAAGAGAGATCATACTTCCATACTGTGTTTCTCTGTATTTAAAGATCACCAGACCTGATTTACATTTACATTAAGGTCTATTTATAGTCATCTAGCACTGAAAATCACCCCTTTAAATGGCCATAAATTTACATATAAAGGGTTGTAAAGGAGCCTTAGTGTAAATGAGAATCAGGCTCCATTTTGTTTGCATCTAGAAAAAGTACTTTACAGATACATTTTGAAGTATATGTCCTCCAGAGGGTTTGAGTTTAGCTGTAGACTGGACAGTTTTGTATCACTGCTCTACAGCCAAAATGCTTCTGAAATAAATGTAGTCAAACTTTACTAATTCTAGGTCACTGAGAACAAAAATGATGCTTGAATTGGTTGATTGGCTCCAGTTTTCAAGATATGCTATTGGGTCAGTATATACGACCCTTGACTTGGGAATGGCGGAGGATAAGTGAGTTATAAAGGGAAGGGATCTCAATTTAAACCAGAAATGAGTAAAATATATCTTTGACTGGATCTATGACTGGGTTTGGACAGTACTTGCTTCTTAGGCAAAACAATGAATGATGCAATCTGAAGCTGGTATTGCATCATATATGATATAAATTGAATCATGTTATTCCTAGAAGTCATGGATGATGCAATCATAACAAAGCTTACATCACTCTGCTGAACAAATTGCCCTATATCAGCTCTAGAAATCATACAGTGTCGTGCTCTCTTATTTGTCAGTGTTTGATTTTGCAAAGGAACACATTTCTGTTTAGTCAAAGTGAGCAGAGATGCCTCGCACTTTTGTGAACAGTGCAGATAACTTCTGCTATGTTTGTGGTGAAGTGACTTTTGCATCACAAAAGCGCAGTATAACCACTATGGTTAAGAAAGCCTATCACCTTTATTTTGGCTGCAAAATTGGAGATCAGGACAAGAGGTGGGTCCCACACATATGCTGCAACACTTGTGCAACAAATCTTCGCCAGTGGTTGAACAGGAAAAGGAAATCTATGCCTTTTGCAGTGCCAATGATTTGGAGAGAGCCAACAGATCATACCAGCAATTGTTACTTCTGCATGGTGCCTCCAGTTGGGAAAGGTGTGTCAAAGAAGAAAAAGTGGACTGTGCAGTATCCAAACATTCCATCAGCTATACGCCCAGTACCCCACGGAGAAGGACAGCCGGTTGCTGATGCACCAGAATCAGTCTCACTTGAGTCAGACGAGGAAGAGGAAGAGGATGAAACTTCTGGCCCTGAACCATCAATGTCACAGGACCCACATTTCCCCCCATCCTCCTCATCTGAACCACACCTCATAACACAAGGTGAACTGAATGACCTTGTCAGGGATTTGGAACTACCCAAGAGTAAGGCAGAGCTGTTGGGCTCCAGACTACAGCAGTGGAATCTCCTGGCTGGTGATGTTTGGGTTTCCATGTTCCGTGACCGTCAAAAGGATCTTGTCCCATTCTTCTTCATGGAAGGTGATCTTGTAGCCTGCAACAACATCGATGGTGTGATGGCAGCCCTCAACATCGTTCACGATCCAGATGAGTGGAGACTGTTCATTGATTCATCAAAGATGAGTCTTAAAGCTGTTTTACTGCATAATGGCAATGTTTTGCCATCAATTCCAGTTGGTCATGCAGTCCATATGAAGGAAACCTATGACAACATGAAACAACTTTTGAGGTGCATAAACTATGACCAACATCAGTGGCAGCTTTGTGGCGATTTGAAGGTTGTTGCTCTCTTGCTTGGTCTGCAGACTGGATACACAAAGTACTGCTGTTTTCTCTGCGAATGGGATAGTCGTGCAAGAGATTCCCACTACATCAAGAAAGATTGGCCACTCTGACAGTCATTGGAGCCTGGGAGGAAAAGTGTTCAGCATCCACCACTTGTTGAATCAAGGAAGATTTTGTTACCACCCTTACACATCAAGCTGGGTCTGATGAAGAACTTTGTCAAGGCCATTGACAAAACACAAGCAGCTTTCAAGTACCTCCGTGGAAAATTTCCAAGGTTAAGTGAAGCTAAGATAAAGGAAGGTGTCTTTGTTGGTCCTCAGATTTGTTAACTTCTTCGAGATGATGCATTTGACCATGCACTGCGTGGCAAGGAAAAGACGGCATGGAAAGCCTTCCAGTTAGTGGCAATAAATTTTCTCGGAAACAACAAGGCAGACAACTACAGGTTGTTGGTGGAAAACCTCCTCAAGGCATGCAAAAGCCTTGGTTGCAACATGTCACTAAAGATACATTTTTTGCACTCTCATCTAGATTTTTTTCCACCCAACTGCGGAGCAGTGAGCGACTAGCACGGCGACTGATTTCACCAGGACATTGCAACAATGGAGAAACGCTATCAGGGCAAATGGAGCCCATCAATGCCTGCAGACTATTACTGGACAGTGACAAGAGATGCTCCATTTAATGAATACAAGAGACAAGCCAAGAAGCGCCGAGTAGACACTGAATAGGACTAAACTATGTACATAATAGTTTTTTGCCTTTTGTTTCATAATACATTTTATTTATATAACCCTTTTGCTGATTTTTAAAGTGTTACATAAACAGGACAGGTGAAATATTATCAGGTAAAGCAACCATAAACACATGAAAAGACCTAGGTTTACAATTTATGATTAAAACTCTACTATCTACACAATATACATAGACATAAAATGTAAAAACTTAAATATCTTAGAAACAGTAGCCAATCAGTTGTTTTAATTGTCATATTTGAATTCAGCACATCAAAATACATAATAAATAGCACATTTTATCTCTGAAGCAGACGACTTCTCAAAAATTGTAGACCAGTGTATTCATCTCAACTTGAAACTCCCTGTAAAGTTCTCCTGTCCCACTCCAGTGCTGTCTGATTTCCAAGTTGCTCCTCAAGTCCTTCTATCAACTCCTCAGCTCACTCTTGTACTCTCTTGTCTGTTACCAGTTCTTGACCAGAAGTCCATATGGACTTGTTTTAAATATGGAATTAGCAACCAATACTACAGTGGCAATATCAGGAAATGCTGTAGCAACCAGCCATGGATTACACAAGGGGGGTTTTGCTGTACACACACTGTAATTTTTGTGTGTGTTAGTTTTTAGGTAAACTTTCTGCACTTAAGGAACTATTTCAATCAAACTAGAAAGGTTGGGGAATGCACAGAACTTGGAGAATGCAAAAGTTTCTTAAAAACCTGAAGCATAGCAAACAAACACCACCTTTCCAAGGACTAGCTACAAATACATTCAGTTAAACCGAATTTGTAGGATTATCATTTTTAGCACCATCTGGTGTCGGTCAATAATATTAGATACTTTACATTACAAACATCCAGCGACAATTGTAATCCAAAAGCAATTCTGTAAAAATGGCATATTTGTTCCTTCCCAATTACTTCATTGCCAACGTTGCTCAGTTAATTATTGTTTAAGCATTGTCAGTGTACTTTGCGTTGTACAAGCATAAAAGAAGATATGGTCACTGTCCCAAGAAGTATACAGTCTAAGGCAAAATCCTGCCCCTCTTGTCTAAACCACACAAAGGAGTCGAGTGGCTCACAGTGGGTCTCTGAGCCTTCTTAACAGTACAGAGCGGGATAGGAATGGGGAATACATAATAGTATCCATCCCTGTCCAATGTGTGTTGCACATCCCAGTTTATTAAATAGATAGATAGCCAACTCATACTGTTAGACTGATTAAAACAATGCTACATAAACTGAGTAAAGGTTGTGGAATCAGGCAACATCCAGACAAGCCCTCATCCTGACCACACATCTCAAACTGGCAGATGACACTCAGAACCATGGAGTGTCAGTGGCCATAGGTGCCAACTCCATGGGTGCTCCAGGGTTGGAGCATCCACGGAAGAAAATTAATGAGTGCTTAGCACCTCCTCCTCCCACCTGCTGACGCCAATCAACTGCTCCCCTTCCCTCCCAGCGCCTCCCACCTGCCATGGAACAGCTGTTCCATGGCGGGCAGGAGTTGCTGGCAGGGGAGGAGTGGGAATGTGATGTGCTTGGGGAGCGACGGAACTGGGCGGGAAGAGGCAGAGCAGGGGTGGGGGCTTGGGAGAAGTGGTGGGGGTAGGGCCTGGGCCAGAGCAGGGTGGGAAGAGGTGGGGTGGGGATGTGGGTTTGGGGGAAGGGGTGGAGGGGGGGTGGGGCTTAGGCCAGAGCAGGGGTTGAGCATCCCCGAAGCAAGGAGGAAGTCAGCGCCAGTGTCAGTGGCTGCAGTAAAAGCCGGGCCACCTGCTAGCACTCAAGAGATATCCTGCCTGGCTGAGGCATGTGTGCACAACACAGGACGGGATTTGGCCCTAAATCAAACGCAAATAATACAATTCAGACACACAAAATATAACTGATAAAAATCCACTTTCAAAATGCTGCAGGTATCTTTCAGAGATACATTTATTTTTTAATTAATTATTGCTATTTTTTTTATTGTCTAACGCTCAGAAGTGTGCTGGGGTGACGCACAAAAGACATGATTGTTGCCTGATTCATAAAGGAACTTAAGCACCTAGAAAATCACAGAAACACACTGCGATTCACAAAGCCTGAGTTAGGCACCTAAGCTCCCTATACAATGAATGGGGAGAGATAGACTCCTGATTTGCAATTCACAGAAGCCAGTATGCTAGGTGGGGAGCCAACTAAATTAGCCAATGAGAGATGCCGGCAAGAAGTTGTGTGTGTTAAGCCCCTCCCCTCTTACAGAGGTAGGCACCTAAATTCAGGCTGCAGGGAGGCACCTAGCTCTGCTGGAGATTCTCAGCTGTGATTATTCTGGGAGTTAGAAGGTTAGGGCATTCACCTACGAGGTGGGAGATCCCTGTTCAAATCCTGTCTCCTCAGCAGGTGGAGAGGGAACTTGAACCAGGGAATCTCCCACATGACATGTAAGTACCTTAATCACTGGACAAAAAGTTAGAAGGGAGAACGTAAGAACAGCCATACTGGGTCAGACCAAAGGTCCATCTAGCTCTTCCGACAGTGGTTTCCTCCTCCCTCCCCACAGCTGTTCTGTGTGAACTCATGTACAAGGCCTGATCCTGTAAGTGTGCTCTGAACATGCTAGTGGATTGAGCCCTGCACACCAGATTGGAAGCTGAACACCTTTCTGCCCCAGTTTGTGAATCGCTCTGGAGCTTTGGTGGGTGGAACAGATTGTTTAGCAGAAGTAGTTAACATAATTCACCACGAATGGTCCCTTGAAATATGTGTTAACTACTTCTGCTAAACAATCTGTTCCACCTTGTATTTAGCTGTGACAATCTGAGTGTGTTTCCCAGACCAGAAGAAGAGCTCTGTGTAAGCTTGAAACTTGTCTCAAGAAGTTGGTCCAATACAAGATATTACCTCACCCACCTTGTCTCTGTAGTACTTCATCTGGCTATTCAATTACATTATTTTTAAATTAGAACTATAGGCACCCTTTCAAACTATTGGCTTGCACCTGTAAGTTTCTTGGTATTTTAATAAAAATGTGATTTCCAGTTCAACCAAAAAAAAAAAAAAAAATCCTGCAGCTGATTACCTCTGTCCTTATGTACATGAAGATGATGGCCAGAGGCTGAATTTAATACATGTGGAATCCATTTGGCCTTTGAGTTGCTCATTTTGCATCTTTGGTTTAAATTGGCAGCGTTTTTTTATAGTAATCCAGAGATTATTTTAGGTGTTATAATTTCTGATCCCAGCCAGATCATGCAATCTCAAAGTCCCTTTCTTTTCAGGCAAAAGCTACTGTCTTGCTACAATCCTTTGGCCTAATGAAGGACTGTATTTTTTACTGAAAGTTTAAGAACTGGATTTGCACCGGGAATTTCTAGTATATCTCTTGAAAAGATGAAACCCACTCAAAGTACTATAGGAAATAATTCATCATTCCATCTATTGTGTACAATCAATAACACTAAAAGACTGTCTTGTCATCTTATCAGGCTACATGGGTTTTAGCAGTTCCTTTATTAAGCCTGGAAAAGAAAGCAAGGAGAGAGGGATTCTTTGAACATCCAAACACGGTGTCACACTGAGTGTGATCCTGACACTGCCCAGGGAACCTGCTATTCCTTTGTTTACAGATGGATCTGTGATAACCTGACAGCTCAAATGGAAGGTCACCCATGAGGACAAGCAGGGGGTTCTTTTCCATCATCTCTGAATCCTGGAAGTGGCTTTTTTGACCACCCTCAGTATCCGGGCTTTCAATTAAATCCTACTTTTCCTGATGACAGAAGTATGTGGAATGTGATCAGGAGACATTCTGGTAATTTGTCTTGTATTACAAGCAGAGGAGGGGTGCCAGGGTGAAAAACCCTCCTCATGGCCATCCTGAGAGAATTCTCGCTGGATAGAAACAATGGCAACCACTGAAGTATTACAAATATTTTAAATGTAGGGTCTTATTTAAAAAAAAGTAGAGCCAACCATTTGTGCTGGACTATGCCCATGTACCTGCCACAACAGGTGTAAACAATTTTGAACATCAAGGGGAGTTTTGCCACTAACTTTGATGGAGCCAGAGATTCAACCTAAGTTTCCAATTTCTTGCAGAACAGTGTTGCTGTTTCCTTATCATGAAAGCACAGTCCTCTCAAAGGGAATTAGCAAAATACTGGAAATAACACACTGGCCTAACTAACAGAGGCCAAACCCTGCAGTCTTCCAGGGATTGAGTTCCATGGCAACTGTCCCTCTGGATCAGACCACTCAGTGGCTTATCTAGTCCAGTATCCTGCTTCCAACCATAGCCAGAGTTAGCTACTTCACAGAAAGGGGCAAGAAAACCTTCAGTAGGCAGTTATGCAATAACTTGTCTGCAAGGCAGTTTCTTCCTAATGCCCAATACTTAGAGGTTGGCTTATGCCCTGAAGCATGAGGGTTTCCAACCCTTCCAGAAACAACAAGGAGTCTGGTGGCACCTTAAAGACTAACAGATTTATTTGGGCATAAGCTTTCGTGGGTAGAAACCTCACTTCTTCGGATACCACGGAAGCTTATGCCCAAATAAATCTGTTAGTCTTTAAGGTGTCACCAGACTCCTTGTTGTTTTTGTAGATACGGACTAACACGGCTACCCCCTGATTACTCAGCCCTTCCAGAACTCTTGTCTTGTTAAAAGTCTTTAGAGTATAACTAGACAATTTTATGGATAACAAGCATATACAATCCTTTTTGGAACCTTGCTAAGCTGTGGGTTTCAATTATATCTTGTGGCAAAGAGTTACACAGGCTAATAGTATGTTGTGTGAATAAGGTATTTTCTTCTATGAGTTTTAAATTTTTTGTCCTTCAATACTTAAAAAAATATGCAGGCAATTCAGCTCGTGAGAAGTACCCATGATTGCTCTGTTTAATAACCAGCTGACTCTTGTCTTTGACATTTGCTTGCACATACTTTGTTCTTTTTTCCCAGTACACATACAAAGCACACCATCTGTGAATGTGTGCTCTAGTCCAAAGGATAGCCCCCCACAAACATTCACTTGACACAGTTTTATTGAGTCATGGCTGGTTTCATATTTCTTTTGCCTGCATTGCATTTAGTGTACCATGACCTAAGGGCAACTGCCCTGCAAAGTCTGCTCTTTTCAGCTGAGGCATCTGTACCCAATGAAGAGGAATGGTAGCAGTAGTATCAATGACAAAAGGAAGCACTCAGGCAAAAGGGAGAATTATAGCTTCAAGAGCAGCATGAATATCATCAAGAGGTCACAAATTTGAGAGGGCAAGTTTACAGTCAGCAGCAGAATTTCATTATCGCTGGGCACCTCTCAACAATTCTGCATGCAACCGGCCTCAGAAGAGATGCTGCAGCAGAATGTATGGCTAATTTGACTTGAATAAATAAGCAAACAGGAACTGAGTAACCTTGGGAGGACAAGTATCAGAGGGGTAGCCATGTTAGTCTGAATCTGTAAAAAGCAACAGAGGGTCCTGTGGCACCTTTAAGACTAACAGAAGTATTGGGAGCATAAGCTTTCGTGCTGTTGCTTTTTTCTTGGGAGGACAAAAACTGAGGGACAGGTTGTCCCCATGAGGGCTGTGCTGTGGATGAAACTATTATAAAATCTGGAAAGCCTGATTCTTTAGGGAGGTTCGGCTTGGTTACTGTGATATAGATGAGTTTACACTCCATATACAAAGAGCAAAACATGCACTGTGCTTTCAGCACAAGATGACTTTTATTTTGAGTTAAATAAACAAAAAACACAAGAGAACAAATGTAACATCTCCTAGAGAGACCACAGTGAGAGTGTGTGTGTGTGTGTGTGTGTGTGTGTGTTCTGTTATAGTCTGCAGCAACTCTGAAAACAACACAGCTACTGAATTCTTCTGACAGGGAGAATGCTTAGAAATTTTAATGTGCTGTATCCAGAAAAAAAAAAAAAAAGGAATTATAGTTACTTAGCTACATAGTCCACAATGAGGGTGCTGCAGAGGTATGTGGGAGTGAAATCTTTGGATCTCAACTCTTCATCCTCAAAGTTAATTTCACAGGCTGATATGTGAAAACTTTGGTTCTCAAAAATGTAATGTTTCACACAATGTTAAGAATGTCACTGATCAGCTGTGAGACAAGGTTGGTAAGGTAATATCTTTTATTGTACCAACTTCTGTTGATGGAAGGTACAAGTTTGTGAGCTACACAGATCTTTAGGTCTGGAGAAGAAAATCAGAGTGTCTGAGCTAAATACAAATTAGGTCAGATTGTTAATTTTGCCCCTTATGTTTAACAATCTGTTAATTTCAAATTTAACAATCTGTCCCAATTTGTATTTAGCTCAGACACTATGTTTTTCTTCTCCAGATCTGAAGAAGAGCTATGTAGCTCAAAATCTTGTACCTGCCCCAACAGAAGTTGATCCAATGGAAGATACTGCCTTACCTACCTGGTCTCTCATATCCTGGGACCAAAACAGCTACAACAACACTGCAAACTGATCTGCTGTATCACTTCCTCCTCCGATAGCTTGTTTCCCCTTCCATTTTTGTTCAGCTAGACTGTAAGCTCTTCGTGCCTGTGACCATCTCTTATTACGCATTTGTACAGTGCCTAGGACAAAGAGGCCCCAATCTTGGTGGAGGACTGTAATACCATAATATAAATACTACTGCTACTCCTGTCAATAAACTAATGTGCCACACATCACTATGTCTACAAAAAACTTGACAACACTTGGGTAGCTGGTTGTGAGGTGACCACCACTTTGTACACCTATCAGTCATATCACTGTTGCCTTGTGCTTCCACCATCTGTTTGTTGTATCCACTTTTGATTTATAATTAGATTGTAAGCACTTTGAAGTAGGCCCCATATTTTGTCATGTGTGCATACTGTGGGACCCTGATACTTGATTGAGGCTTCTGGGTGCTACTGAAATACAAATAATAATAAGTAATAAGTATGCTCTAGCATCCTCTAACTTAGATGCAGGATAACTCATATCACTTGCTACAGAACCTGAGTGGCACAGCAAATATTGCCAAGATTGGAGCAACTCAAGCAGTTGCCATCCACCCACCACATCTCTACATCTTCTTAAAACATGAATGAACTTTGAACTTAGTTTAATCTTCTGCCTACCCTGAGGATTTAGGATCTAATGATAAAGCATTTTGAATGCACTTAACCCACTTCTTTTAAAAAGGTCATCAAAACAAGAGATGAAGGTTTGATTTGGATCGAGTTTCCCTGAGTTTGGGTTGGACAGGTTTCACTTATGATAATACAACATAAAAATAAAAGCAGGCCACCAGATTAGAACACCATCCACACAAAGATTACTTATGAACACCGTGTATGTACTTTTTTCTAAGCACTACTTCCACATTGTCTAAGCTTGGGTGATATGTACTTAAAACCTAGAATTCTGGATTACTACAACAGTAATAAATGAATATTTTATTGGGAGAAATCTTGGGAACCTACAAAAATAGCTTTGCTAGCATTAGATTTGATAGTGTTTCCTCTGATAAAATGTCATTGGCTTAACCTGTCTTTCTTCTGTTTAATCACTTTCAGAGGTTCAATAGACCAAGAGGAAATAAACTTTAAAACTCAAACCACATGCCACATTTCAAAGAACAAAAAAGTTACAGACTGTGTTTCCACTTGCAATGTCAAGAGGTATTTCAGTTTAAAAAAAGTTTAAAAGGTGTTGGAAATGCCCTTTTCAAATGGAAAAATGCATGTGATCTCAAGGTTTTGGAGCCTATTAACCTATTTGGAGCCTATAATGGGATTTTTCAAGGATAACATACTAGTGAATTCATGTCTTTTAAGGACTTATATTTCATGTTATTAATAATAAGCATCATTATAGTTAAGATTTCCCAAAATAAACATGAACTGTATAAATGAATAAAATAACATGGAACTCTTACAGAATGATAGAAGTAGATAGACAGATACCTTACATTAAAGTCTCATAGTCAGGACCAGCTCCAGGCATTAGCGAAGGAAGCTGGTGCTTGGGGCGGCCCATGGAAAGGGGCAGCACGTCCGGGTCTTCGGTGGCAATTTGGCGGCTGGTTCCTCAGTCCCTCTCGGAGTGAAGGACCCGCCACCGAATTGCCGCCGAAAAATGAAAGCAGTACGGTGGGGCTGCCGCTGAAGTGCTGCTGATCGCGACTTTATCTTTTTTTTTTTCCCCCGCTTCGCCCCTTGGGGCGGCAAAAAAGCTGGAGCCGGCCCTGCTCATAGTTCCCCGAATTCACATATTTGTGCAAAACTACATATGTTATGTAAGCATACAGTAAAAAACCAAATATGTGTACATATGAGCCAGCCTCCCCATTGCAAAACTATACACAAAAGCTCACCAAAAACATTTGAAAAATACATACCAAAATAGTGATGCAGTAAATTCAGAGGTTGTTTTGATGAGTATCTAAAACACTGAATTCATGTCTGAGCTCCTCATGACATGGAAGTGTCCAGGAGGCTCTGCAGCTCTACCATTGCCTCCCCGCCTTCAACAATCCTTCCCCCACAATAATCCTAATGTTCTCTATGTGTATTTGGACAACATCTATGTGTTTGTGCAGCATTTAATAAAATGTCTTCAAGAGCTACTGCAATACAACGGAGGAGATCCCAGGGCTTCCTAGCCACACTGGTGCATTTAGGGACAGGCAGCAGGACTATACAACTTTCTGCCATGTTCCAAGATCATAAACCCTTCCCCTGCACACTCATAAGACTCCTAGGACTTTAAACTTCTCTCACAGTACAAGACTGTATACCTGTATACCCTCCAGACCTTCCCTGGCTCTTCAAAGACCCACTTCCTTCACCTCCAGATAAGCCCATGGCTCCTCCTGGATCCTTCCACTGGTAGGCCCCTGGCCTTCCCCAGCTACATTGGCCCTATGCTCTGGGACTCTCCTTTCCCAATCTCCCCCAGGTTTTAGCTTTACTCCTGCAGCACCATGTTTTTTCTTTTATGTTTCCTTTCAGGTAGTGACTAGGCCCACTCGTGTTTACCTTATGAGACCTGGCAAACCATAGATTCTGGTGGTCATTTATACTCTCAATTTGTAATCTATTAAAATTCGGATTCTAATACAAGAGTTCCCCATACTTTATGCTGTAGTTCTAATGATTTAGGTCCCAGTCCTGAAGACACTCACACACATGCTTAGGTTAAATCCAGAAGTCGTCCCCATAGACTTTACCTGTAAGAGTTTGCAGGATAAAGCCCTTTGACTTTAATGATTTGCTTTCCAACTGATAAATAATAACATCATAATGACAGCACCCAAAGACTCCAATCAAGATCGCAGTGTCATTGTTTTGGATACTGTGCAAACATATTGGAAGACATTGTCCATGTCCCAAAGAGTTTCTAATGTAATTTAAGACAAGACACAACAAGTTTGTGTAACAAACAATAGAAGAGAAAGGAGGAAGGAGAATGAGGGTATCAGTAACAGGCTCACTTAGTTTCTCTTTTTAATGTTAAATATAAGATCTAAATAAACATATAAATAAATAAGGTAGATGCAAGCATTCCTGACTGGCCATTAACATGGCCATCTTCAGTTGGCACTTTCACAAAGGCATCACATAGATCAGGATAGGTTATTCCTATTGAACATAGTGTAGTAGAAGAGTGTCACACGTACCCTCTACATTTTCAAAATGTGCCATAGGATTTTGCTTGCAACTGCCATTAAATTAAATTCAAAGGGATGTGCTTAGCTAAAATCCTCATGCACTACTTAGAACATTTTACCCCTTAGTAAATCTTCGAGACACAATTTAGGCAGCAGTCTGAGGGGTGAAGGGGAAGGCAGGCCCATTCCTCAAGATACATCACGGTGGTGTTCAATAGGGCAGGCACCTCTTCACATATAAGGCAGAGTGTCAATAGAAGCATGTTACTATGCCACATTACACAGGAGATCTAAGAGGTTTAGTGCCCTAGAATGTTTGGCATCCCTTTTAAGCCTGTAGATCCAAAAAATGTTCTAAATCCCCTTTGTTTATTTAAATAGATGTTGGCAGGATAATTAAATGCCCCCTTCAAACATCCTGTTTGAAATATTAAACAGTAATTAGCTTGCTCAACTTGTTGCTTTTGTAAGAAAGGAGCCACCTGCCTGCCTGCTTTCGTTTGCCTGGACACAGATGGAAAGGCGGTAGTGCATTTCTGTTCTGTTCACACATTTTTTTCCCATGAGAAAGTAAGCATTGTTGTTTGAAGCAAGGTATTTCTCCCAACTTACACACACAGTCACTGCTTGTTTCAGAAAGATGTTGACTAATTTGAGCAACCTCTCCAAGCGACTCTCCAAACAGAAATGTCTTTCATAAGTTTCCGGGTCAGCAGCCCTCAGTAACCCAGAATGACTATTCTAGGACTGAAGGTACTAAAATAGCTCCATATAAACAGAAATAGTTTCTATGTCACACTGTTGCCTTGAGCACAGTATTCAGCACCTCCCTGAACATTAAAATCTCTCTCCATGAAACAACTTACACAAAAGGATGTCTCTTCCCATATGGCGTCTTTTCGGTTTGTTGATTTTCTGTAATTTGATCACTTGACTTACAGTAATGTCTATTTTTACCTCTAGCTTGGAGTTTTAAATGGTCGATTGTAATTGTGCACATGGAAGGCCATTTCTTCCCCTCAGTCCATTTGTATCTCAGCAGAAGCTGAAGTGCAGCCACTAGAGCCTCATGAAGTACCTCTATTGTGTGGAGCTATTTGTGAAGGGAAAATGGTATCAAATCTCTTTTCACAATAGTATTCAACTCCACTATCCCCAAATTTGGTTTTTCTGTCTGTAAGACAAGCCACAGCACTGGAGAAACAAAAATATACTGATGGCACTTTAAACTCATCTCCTCTAAGATTTTGGGCCCAGTCCAATGCCCTTTGAAGTCAATGGGAGTCTTTCCATTGATTTCAATGAGCTTTTGATCAAGCCCTCAACATACCCACACACACAGCATTATTATTAGGTCAAAACTGCTTCACAAATGTTTTCAAGTGGACATAGTTTATGTCTATGGAGGTGCTGTGGTTAGAAAGGGCATACAAGTATGGGTGGGAAAGTGGTCTCCCTTTTCAAATTAAGATAAAGCTAGTTCATAAAACAAACATTTCTGACTTCCCCCTAATCTCCTTTCCTCACTGTTTCCTTTTCCTTTACATGCAGAACTAATTGGGTGAAATCCTGGCCCCATTAGAGTCAATGGGAGTTTTGCCGTTGCCTTCAAAATGGAGTCAGATTTTCATTCATCATGTATACTAGAGTGATGGAAACAAACATATAAACTGTTATTGAAAAGGATTATTATGTGGTTTGGTTTCCTAAGTATATTTTTTTCTGAAAACATTTGCCAAAACTTGCTGCTTGCAAGTACTGAAGCAGTTCAGTGAAGCCATTTCACCTGGACAGTTTGTGGATAGTTTGGAACAGGTAATTTAAATTAATATATGCCCAGAACATGTTTCAGGAAAGTACTCTAAGGGTGGGGTCATCAAAAGCACCCAAGTGATATAGGAGCACAGTTCCATTGACTGTCAATAGAACTTCTGTTCAATAATCACCTACATGCATTTGAAATCCCACCCTAGATGCTTAAGAGCATAATTAATGAGTCACATAATTTAAAATATTTTCCCCAGTATTGGAGAATTGGTAGTTGTTGTGGGAAACACATTTTGGAAAAATAGTTTTATTATAAAAAGTATTACGTCAACTGTATCTATCAAAGGAAAAGCTTTTAACTTGCATGTGCTATAATAATAAAAGGCATTTCCTTGTATTTGATATATGTGAAAATTATTTAAATTCTTTTCCTTAATGCTTTGCAAGTGAGGACTAGTGAATGCTATTCCTAGTTTTCCGGATTTCTTTTATATGTCGGCTTGACTGTATACTAGCCACTTTGCCTACATTGGCCATGCCAGTGTACTGTCAGGATAAGTTTTCACATGGTAAAATTTAACTTTGATTGTGGACATGGTCTTGAGAGAACCCTGCTTCAATATAGAGAACTAGTTATGCAAATTGTAATGTAATGAGTGAGGTCTTAAGGGGCACCCTTAAAAATAAGTTCATGACTACTCAACTTGGATATTAAACAGAGCTACCATTCCACTTCCCCCATCTTCGGTGTGATGTGCTGGCACTTTTAATCCATCTCAGAGGTGTCTGTAGTTCAGTGGTATGTGCCCAGTCCCATTGTCCCTTCTTCAGCAGCACTCCCACTCAGCTCAGTGGGAGTTTAGCTTCATCACACTACAAGCTTGGGCCATAAGTACAGTGGTAGCCTTTGGGATAAAAGGCCCTATAGAAACACAACCTATTATATTCTAGTAATTTAGAATGTGTGGTCTTGATTCTCAAAACTGTTAATTGATCACATCCGGGCTACCTTAAAGAGTATGGGTGAAATCCTGGCTCTACTGAGGCCAATGGGAGTTTTGTCATTGACTTAACAGGGCCAAGATTTCACCCTATATTTCCATCTCCTTGGACAAAGTGCTCAAGAAGCAGCTTCAAGCCAAGGGGTTCTGACTGGGGAATAAACTTCTAGAGGAAAGTAGACTAATCTGGTGTCTGATCACACTGCAATACCTTCCTCTTTCATAAAGTTTCTCCATCAGAACCAGAATGATATTTATAACAACTGCATCCCACCTGCCTATAAAGCCTACCCCACCCAGAACTTACCATTGATAACCAGAGAAAGGAGGAAAGTTGAAGACATCATGCAGTCCACTGGGGACTTCTTTTAATCAATCTGATTTACCTAAGAAGCATTTAGATATTACAGTGATGGGCACCAGTACAAAACCTTAAGATAGATAGGCATTATTAAGAACATAGGAAAGGCCATACTGGGTCAGACCAATGGTCCATCTAGCTCAGAATCCTGTCTTCTGACAGTGGCCAGTGCTAGATGCTTCAGAGGCTGTGAAGAACAGTGGGCAATTTATAGAGTGATCCATCCCCTGCCAACCAGTCCCAGCTTCTGGCAGTCAGAGGTTTAGGGACACCCAGAGTATGCGGTTGCATGCCTGATCATGTTGACAATAGCCATTGATGGAGCTATCCACCATGAGCTTATGTAATTCTTTTTTGAATCCAGTTATACTTTTGGCCTTTGCAACATCTCCTGGCAACGGGTTCCACAGGCTGACTGTGCATTGTGTGAAGAAGTATTTCCTTATGTTTATTTTAAACCCGCTGTCTATTAATTTTGTTGTGTGACTCCTGATTTGAGTCACTTTCTCCACACCATCCATGATTTTATAGACCTCTATCCTATCCCTTTCAGTCATCTCTTTTCCAATCTGAACAGTCCCAGACTTAATAACATAATAATAATAATAATAATAATAATTTAATTAGTATTATTAGGTCACTGATTATATACACTGCATCTATAAAGGGTTGCACATCTTTTAGGCAAACCGACAGCTTATTTAACACTTTCCCTATTCGTGACTGAAAATGTTGTTTAACAAACTCTTAAAAACTTTTGAAAATTCTTTCCTGATTTTTTACAAAATTTCACGTGTTTGGAACTGAAACTCTGCAAAGAGGAGGAGAGGCGGGTAAAGTGAAAATGGTTCAAACTAAATGGTATAGGCACTCTTATGAATGCATACAGCTCTTTTTTCCATATAAGAAACTTGGTCTAAGTAACACTCGTGTTTCAACAGTTTGCTAATTACTCTGTGACACTTGAGGTGGCTGAAGTCAAGACATCTTGAAATTAAATTAGACACTGTGCAATAATCACAAATTATGTGACTGGAAAGATCAAATAAAGTGAGGACCATTTTTACATAGTCAAAATACCAATAGACTGCATTAGGATTCCAACATTGTAATTAATAGCTGCTTCTTATATCAGAGAAAAATGAATACCTCAGCATCCCACGGAGCAAAATGGGGACCAGGGTTTTTTATGTAACTGTTAATGATTTGGAAGAAATAGTGGACAACCGAGTGGTAAAATTCATCAGTGACACAAAACTAAATACTTTTGCAGGATTTAAGCAAGCTGAGGGATTTCAGAGCACAACAGCAGAAGTAATATAATTTAAATAAATGCAGTGCAATGTATCTTGGAGAAAATCTGCAATCCAAACTCTCATTTATTTAACAATTAATAAAGAGTGAATACACTCTCATTAATCATAGGGGTCGGGCAGGACAAAGACTGCAGAATCTGACTCATATTGACTAGTAAATTAAACTTCTCATTTACCCTGATGGCCTCTGAATCAGTAGGATCTTGCTAGGGAACAGATTTTGAAGGTCAGATGGCTAGCCAAATGATGATGTGTGTTTCAGTATGTAGCTATAGTATAATATAGAAAATATTAGTGTGACATTATCTAAAATGGCTATTAAACAAACATTATATAAAACAGTTCCTTGAGGACTGTGTTCAATTTTGATGGAATGGAAAGAAAAAAAAGTCATGGACTGAAAAAAATCAAGAGAAGCGCAACAAAATAGCTGTGGTGTCAGGAGGTGTCAGTATGATATTGCAATGACTAGGGCTATACAGACAGAGAAGTATTTTTCATTATTTGACATAATAAGGGTCTTCCTGGTCATATTAATGATTCATAGTTTTTTAGGCCAGAAGGGGCCATTAAATCATGTATTCTGTCTCAATACTCAAAAGAACTTTCTGCAAGGGACAAGTGGATAGCAGGACAGTGCATTGTCTTCCTGGAGCCAAGATTTGAGATGTTCCTCTAAGATTGGATAGGCTTCTGAAGCCAACGGGCAAAGATCCACTGGTGATGGTTCATTTTGCCATGAATGACATTGCATTGAAGATATCTCACAAACAACAGATGATTTCAGAGCACTCAGAAGTGTGCTGAAAAAGAAAAATGTCCAAGTGATCTTCTCTGAAACGCTTCCTGTCCCACAAATGAAGGAAGACAGAAGATTTTGGAAGTGAACCACTGGCTAGATAAGTGGTATCGGGTGGAAGGTTTTGGTTTTATGGAACATTGGGGCACCTCTATGGAGATAGGGGGTATAGTTTGGATGTCCTCTACTTCAGTAGAAGAGCAAGCAAGCTCTCTGAAGACAGGCTAGCTAGAGCAGTCAGGAGGGCATTAAATGAATAAGAAAAGGGGATAGTAAAACAAGGGGGATATAAGCAATCATTTAGCACAGAATCAAGATGGGATGTTTTGCACAATTGGAATGTTGAAAATCAATGGTTATAACTAGGGCTCCGTGTCTGTCATGGAGGTCATGAAAATTACAGATTCCATGACTTTCGCAGGGGCCAGCGTGGCTGACCCCAGGGCCACCCAAGCAGCTGGCTCAGGTGGCCCACAGAACTGCCACGCCAGCCACTGCTCTGGCAGCCCCCAGTAGCTGTCCTAGGGAGACCAGAGCAAAGGCAGTCTCCCGCTGGCCTCAGCTGCCCCTCCCCAGCAGCGGCAACCCTTGGACAGCCCCACAGCAGCGGTCCCCCCACCACAACTGCCCAGCACTTCCCCCCAACCCCCGATTTAATCACAGATATTTTTAGAATAAATCATGGACAGGTCACGGGCCGTGAATTTTTGCTTATTGCCTGTGACCTCTCTATAACTTTAACTAAAAATACCCGTGACTAAATCATAGCCTTAGTTATAACCTGTTTAGGAAGGATCAAGTAGGCAAAAGGGGAGAGGGAATGGCATTCAATGTCAAAAATGGCATTACCTGTTTCCCAGTCACTCATAACTTGGAAAAGAATAATCCTGAATTCTTATGGATCAATGCCCTAACAGATAAAGCACAAGATGAGGTATTAGTTGGTGTCTGCTACAGAGCACAAATCACATTAGGCAACAAGATAACTAGCTCCTTATGCACCTACCTCTTATGTTTTGGAAAAAAAGCTATGTGTTCATGGGAGACTTTGAGGGAGATATGCTGGAGGTCTTGTGCTGCCAGTACTAAAACATCCCTGGAACATCTAGATACTATAGATGACAGTTTCCTAACTCAAAAAGTGTTGCAACCAATGCAGGGAAATTCTATATTAGACCCAGTCTTGACAGATAAAGAGGAACTGATCAGAGAATTAAAAATTAATTGTATCTTAGGTAATCATGACTTGATCACATTTATAATATGTAAAGTCCAAATCAGTAATATATATTTAGTGCTTTAAAAAGGTCAGTTTATAGAGCTGAAAACAACTATGATCCAAGTCATCTGGGAAGAATAATTTAATCAGAAAAATGTAAATGATCATTGGGAATTGTTTAAGAACATTTATTAAATGCCCCAAATGCCACAATCCCACGATCAAGGATGAAGGCTGCATTGCTTAAAAAAATGGATGAGGTTTAGAAGGGAAGTGAAGGCTTCTATAAAAAAATAAATAGCAATTGAAAAAATGGAAGAAAGGGGAAGTTGATAATAATGAATATAATCAGAAGCTAGGAATTGTTGAAAATTGATAAGGGAAGCAAAAGAACACCAGGAGAAACCTAAGGCCAGCAGAGTTATGGACACTAATAAAGAGGATTTTTCTAAAGTATATGAGGAACAAAAAAAAAACCAAGAACCCAACAATGGTATTGGTCCATGACTGGACAGAAATGATAGAAGTATAAATAATGTAGAAAAGGCTGACGAATGTTCAATAAATATTTCTGTTCTATATTTGGGAAAAAAACAGATTTTGTCTCATCATATGATGATGATAAAACTCTTTTCATTCCACTTTAGGAGAATGTTAAACAGAAGTTACTAAAGTTAGGCATGTTTAAATCAGCAGTTCCAGAAAACTTGCATTTAAGAGTTTTTAAAAAACTGGATGAGGAGCAAGCTGGACCATTACTGCTGATTTTAAGTAAATCTTGGAACAATGGGGAAGCACCAGAAGACTGGAAGAAAGCTAATGTGCCAATATTTTAAAAGGGTAAATAGAAAGACTTGGGTAATTATAGGCCTATCAGGCTCACATCAATCCCAGGCAAAATAATGGAACACCTGATATGGGACTTGATTAATATAGAATTAAAGGGTAATATAATTAATGCCAATTAACATGGGATTATGGAATATAGATGCTGGCAAACTAACTTTGTATCTTTTTTGATGAGTTTTCAAGTTTGTTTGATAAAGGTAATAGTGTTGATGTAATCTACTTAGACTTCTGTAAGGTGTTTGATTTTGTACCACACAACATTTTTATTACAAATCTAGAATGATATATAATTACCATGGCACATATTAAATGGATTAAAAACTGGGCTTTGTAACCTTTTGTTAAAGAAATTTTTCTTCCATCACATGCACACAGCAGTTATTTATTTATTTATTTGTGTATTTAGGTGCTCAGACCCTGGGTTCAATGATGACAGTTTGTTTTTATTTTGTAGAAAAAGAAAGCTCTGAAAGATTTGCTTTGGGGAAAAAATATACAAAGAGCTATGTGAATTTGGGAAACATACGAGGGAAAAACTGAACAGAGGTCAAATCTCAGATCTGCTAACAATGACAGCATCCTTTAATTTTGTCCAAACTATCTGCTGTGGAAAAGCTGTCAGGGGCAGTAATACAGTATCCACCTTTGGGTATCACTACAATGACCAGAGACAGACTGTATATCTCTATTTGTTTCAGATAAATGAATATTTAGCTATTTCCATGTTCCTAAACCCCCACTCACTGGATATCCAAGAACTAGATGGCACATTGGAGGAGATAACGAATGACAGGGATTATGACCTATTGGACAAATCTGAAACTTTGTGGTATGATTCTAAGAACCGCTTTGTCAGCTATGATGCATGCAATCTAGACAGAAGGATGACAAAGGGAAGAGAAGGTAGATGGGAGGCACTATAGGTCAAGTCACTGAGATAACCACTTTCTCTACTAAAAAGTATTTTGAGTAAGGATACAAGAAACAAAAAAGAAAGGAGGAACTACAGTGGGTGGTTGTTAAAAGACAACAGCAATGGAAGAGTGTAAGAAAATAGGTCCATACCTGTTGGGTAAATACATGCATGTAGTTATTTAGAGGTCAGGAGCTCCACTCTCCTAGACCTTCTATCCAAAGAGAATTTCAATGAATAAAATTCTATATTCTGTATTGTCCTTGTAAATGATCAGTTTGCTTTGGTTCAGACAAAATTAAAGATATAGAAATATTACAGTGGTATGCACAAACTAGGGTACTAAGAGCAAACCCAGTAAAATATTTGTGTGTATACAGAACAGAAAGTTTAAAATTAGATACAAGAAAGTTAAAACCATTGTGATAGCTCATTTCTTTCCAGCATTTCCTTATGGCACACACGGACTATATCCTCCCAAACACTGTCTAACATGTTACAAACACCCACTTATAGAACAGGAAATATCTATTCTATATTTTGGTTTTGTTACAGAGCTGAGTTCATATTTATTTCCTTGATAGGATGGAGTCCTGTTCCTAGAAAGGAGAGAATAAGACAGAGGGAGCTGTACATCCTGTTGACTCAACTCTGAGCCTGCATGCTGCAATCTACGGAAAACATCTGGATAAAATTACAAACCAGAGTGTTAAGTTACCGAACAACACATCTTCCTGGCAAGTCCACATTCAAACTTTGGCTATACGATTTGTAGATTGATTTGATATTTTATTATTATTTTATGGGGCAGTTCAAGAAAAGTCAGTCTGCTTGGAATTTTTACAAGAAAATAGCTAATAAAAACATATTAAACTTTTGGCAATGCCAGAAGTTTGTACTGTGTATGAGAGCATGAAGATGTGAGCTACAGCACTGGTTCAGTGCATCAATCAGTGTGATTATAATGTTAATGTCTGAGCGGTAACACTTGGATATGAGTGTCTGGACAGAATTCAGGATCTCAAGAAGAGTTTTTCTGTTTCCCAGTGTCAGCTGCTGTCCAAATCAAACCACTTTTTTGGGGTAGTAACATTTATATCATACCAGGGTGGAATTAGAATGTTTAAGGCAGGAGAAGTCAGATTCAGTTTTAAATATATGACTATTCTATCTGCTGAAGGAGGACCATGGATATTTTAAATAAATGTTTATTGTGGTGAATTCTGATATTGAGAAAATCAGTTGCATTATTTTTCACCAGTGTTAATGCCGCCAGAAATGGCTACACAAAGAGGTCGTACTGACATCTTTCATTTACAGTATGACTCGGGATGACAAAAAAGTAATTTTCCCACAGATTTCTGCATTCCACTTCAGAAACCCCCTTCCCCAAAAACAACCTCACAAAACATCCAACTCCCGCCTGCAAAAGACAACAACTCCACGATATGTTCATTCATCCAAACCTGTCTTCATCACACAGTGAGAAATCATAATTTTTCAGCATGTACTATTTACTGTACAAAGTCTCCATACATGAGTATAATGGGGGCCCAATTTCTCAGTTATGCTATACACCTCTCTGGCAGACTTAAAAAGGTACAGAAATCCCCCTCTCCTCCCTGACGGTACCCCTGCATAAGGGATTTCTATCTGATTTAGGACAGGCTAAAGACTCTACACGAGCTTTGCCCCTAGCCCTGGGAATAGGGGACAGATTCATGTATTCCAAGGCAGAAGGGACCATTGTGATCATCTAGTCTGACTTCTTGTTTAGCACAGGCCACAGAACTTCCTCCAGATAATTCCTATTTGAATTAGAGAACATCTTTTAGAAAAACATTCAGTCTTGATTTAAAAATTGCCAGTGATAGAGAACCTACTAATAGCCTTGGTAAATTGCTCCAATGGTTAATTACTAATGGTTAATTATCCTCACTGTTAAGGGTAAGAAGGAAGAATGGCCAGAGTGTCCTGTGATACTGTTATTCTGTGCTTACAGGGCCTCTGGCTGCCCCAAGATACAGGTATCAAACAGGTGGCTTAAGACCACCTTTTCCCCATGCCTTCCGTTCTTGCTCCCAGAGCAGGAAACGAGTAACAGAATCAGGGCCAATGTGTGTCTCCGCTGTATTGGGCTATGTCTGAATCTAGAATACCAGCTGTGTCCAGCAGACAGAACACAAAAGCATAATGGTATTCATTGATATAATCAACAAAAATACTCCACAGCAAAGTGTTTTCCTCCTTTTAGTGAGAAAACAACATGCAGCTTCCACATATATCCTTTTGTTCTGAAACATTCAGATATTCCTAGTCTGTGTCCTATAGAAAATGAACTCCAAAGAGATTTTCCAATTAGAATACAGTAAGGAAGAGTGAGAATTTCCTGGTAGAAGTGTGCTTTCCACATTTTCACAAACTTTCTCACCTTTCTTTCCTGGAGGAAAAATATAAAAAAAAGGAAGAGAAAGAGAAAATACTTGAGTTCTGATTTTCAGATTGGAATATTGAAAAAAATGTTATTGAAATTGACATTTTCCCACAGAAAATCAATTTCCATGTTCTCAGATGAAAAAAATGTTATGGTAAAATACTTGTAACCAGCTCTATTTCCAAACAAGTGCATAATATCACAGCTTTTTTAGAAGAGGTAAGAGTTCTGTTTCCATTGTTCCTTTTACATAATGAAATCACCTTTCTGTATCTCAGTACATGACTATTAGTGCCAGTGGCACAAAATACGTGAGAAAAGTTTACAGGCACTCAAAACACAAAAATACTCCTACTTTGTAAATGTACCGTTATGTCCAGAGTATAATGTCTATGACTTGGCCATGAAGTAATCCATTTAAGCTTCGAGTTTAATAATTGCATTCCATGGAATTAAAGATATCCCTGCATATGGGCTTCATATAGCAAACATCACCTGTTTGTAATTGAATCACTAGGGTGGGCGCCAAACTGCAAAGTTCGGTTACAGAACTGGATCTGGATACAAACTTGCCCTGTGTTCTGGGCTGTTTGGATCCAGGGTTTTGGTTTAACCTATCACTGAGAAAGGGAATCAATCACAAAGTTGAGATCAAGGGCTACCTTTACAGAAAGCTCTATATAACTGAATAGTGGTTAAACTATTAGCGTTTTCTAGAAATGTGGTAAGGTTCCCTGGAAATTATTCTAAAATGCTAAATATTTTAGTAGATATTGTCTCTTTTCTATGGGTTTTTAAGCCATCTATACAAATCTATTGCAAGGATAAAATTCTCTATTATATCCTTTAGTAAAATGTATTACATTCTACAACACTTTTCTGTAAAGGTGGATCTAAAGTTCCTTCAGTTTGAGGGCATTTGGATGAAGGGTTTTTGTTTGGGACGAGATCTCCTAATAATTATTTTGAAACTTAGTGAACAAGTTTTGCTCTAACAAATTGAAATGATTTGCAAAATTCAAACTACCAGTGCTCCAAATGTTTCTTAACATCCACTCCCCAAAACCACCCAGCTAATTCCCTAATTCTAGGCCTGATCATGCCTGCATGATCTGTGCAAAGAGCCCCATCCATCTGCAGAGTACATGTAAAAGTGAGAACCATATGCCTTCATGGAAATGTCCCTCCCACCCCCATCCTGGCCTCTGCAGAGGGCTCTGTGTGGAAGCAAGGATCTGTGGGGAGTAAGGGAGCAGGCAGTGGGTGGCTAGGTGTGTGGGTAGGTGGGATGTATATTGCTCCCCTACCATCCCCAGAGAAGGATGGAAAGATCATACAGCCTGCAATTGTATTAGCTTTCCTACAAACCCCATCCACAGTAAGAATCCTTGTAATGGGAGTCCTGGCCCCTGGAGTACCGCTTGACAGCCCAGTGCAGTTCTGCTATTGCAGCCATGCCTCAGTTTCTTCTAGTGGGATTTCAATGAGGACTATGTACATTGAACAGTGCCCCAGGGGTCTAGTTTACTTAACCCATGGGTGGAACATTGTACAGATAGGCCTCCCCCTCTAGCTGAAGGGAGAGTGGGCTGAGTAAACCTAAGTCTATTAAATTATCTCCAGGTCCCTCACAGCAGGGCCTTCTTGACCTGGAACACTCTTCTGGAGCCAGGGCCTTTTGTCATCAGCTGGGGGAAGGGTCTCTTCTCTCGGGTCAAGGTCCCCATAGAGGTCAAACTGCGATCATCCTTCCTTGGGATAGCCTATAATTCCTGAGCTCTGGGACTTCTGCTGCTACCTGGTGAAGTCATTTCATGGAGGACAGGTTCTGCTGAGACTTAGCATTCATAGCACCTCCTTTTTGGAGGCTTTCCCCCCAAGGAACATTCCTTCTTGGTTTCCTGTCCTGGTGCATCCCCTCCACAGGTTCCTCCTAAGAAGCCCTCTCCTGGGGAGCTCTCTCATTCTAGGAGCTGATCCTCTCCCTGGCAACATCTTTTCTCTTAGCCACCTCCCACTCGGTGTAGCCTAGATCAGCCACCATCTTTAAATAAGAGTGATAAAATTTGCGGCAAAATCATCTAAAATATAAAAGGAGCTAGGAAAAATGAACCACAGGAAAAATGTTATGTTTCTTTCCCTTCATTTTTCCTCCTTTGTCTGTATCAGACTTATCTTGGTATCAGTACCAGCTCATTTACATTTGACACAAGCCTTCACACATTTCCTGATGACATGTTGTACAGTTCCTGGTACATAACAAGTACCTCTCTTTGTTCACTGCTTTTTTTTTTTTTTTTTAAGATGCTGACTCTGAGTTCTTTTAATCAAAACTGACCTACAACCTTGCATGATACTGAAGCCAGGGAAAACCACAGAAGATCATTGATCTAGGCACCATGTTGACCTCCCTGAAGATTCATGTAAATTTCACCAGCCTTTAGAAACCAGACATTCCTTGGAAGCATGGGTCAGGGAAAGAAGGGGCAATATGGGCAAAAGTATCTTTTAAATAAGTCATTCTACAATTTCCCTACCCTCCAGTGCCTTTTGCTTTTATCCAAATCATACTAAGATTATATTTATTCTCTTCTTAATGTCTGAAGAGCTATGGACTGTGCTATGCAGGAGGTTAGATTAGATCAGGGGTTCTCAAACTTCATTGCACTGCGTCCCCATTCTGACAACAAAAAATACTACATGACTCCAGGAGAGGGGACTGAAGCTTGAGCCAGCCTAAGCCCCGCCGCCCCGGGTGGGGGAGCCCAAGCCCGATTGCCCTGCATTGGGGGCAAAGCCAAAGCCCAAGGGCTTCAGCCCTATGTAGGGGGCCTGTAACTTGAGCCCTCGGGCTTTGGCTCCAGACCTGGGCCCCAGCTGGTCTAAGACAGCCCTGGGGACCCCTCAGTTTGAGAACCACTGGATTAGCTGATCATAGTGGTGCATGCTAGACTGAAAATATGTGGGGAAGAGGAGTTTGGAGCAAATGGCTGGTTGTTAGAAAGGAAAATAGGGCTCATAGTTGAGGGTGAAGAAAGCAGACTGTATAGGAGACTGTGCTATCAGCAGTTCCCCTGGTTTCTAATCAATTTTAGAATCTTGGTTTACACACAGTTAAGATTTTTACTGAAGCATGTAGAGATGACAGTGTTACATGTTGACAGACCTGCGTTTTTCTGGCCCAGCTTGCATTCCTGAGCCCCTGCTGCTACATCAAACTACATCCCTTCTGAAATCTGACTCTCTTTCTCAATTCCACTCTGCATACTACAAGTAGGATTTCCAGAGTAATTCATTTTACGCCAATCATCTGTAGAGAGGAAGGCTTCTCCACTGGCTAGGGCACTGGCCTAGGATTTGAGAGATGTGGCTTCAATTCCCTCTTCCCCCTCAGACTTCCTGTGTGATCTTGGACAAGTCACTTAATCTCTCTGTGTCTCAGTTCCCAATTTGTACAATGCAGATAATAGCACTTCCCTACCTCACAGTTGTTTTGGGAGGACAAATGCATTAAAGACTGAGATGCTTGTATACTACAGCGATGGGAGATATATAAATACCTCAGATAGATACATAAATTCATGCCTTACGTTCACAAGGAAAACTAATTTCTAAAACACCCATCCACAGCTCCAGGTACCCTACCAGTTATTTAAAATAACAATCCATGCAAGAATAACCTCTCAGCTGCCTAATCAACCTTCCCCTCATCCCAAATTAATGTCATTTTTGTGCAGGATTCTCAATGGGAGTTATGCAGTGGAACACCTGTGCATCTTGTTGAGACCATATGTAGGAGTCTAATTTTTCTCTGACTTGTTTTCCTGCCAGCTTGAAAATTGCAAATGCAGATGTACAAGGGCTGGTACCTATGTTTGATCTGAAGATGAGGACAAAACATACACTTACAGAGAAAACTACATGCACTGATATGTACCCGAAACGTTGAACCACACTCGCAGCTGTTTGACTTGCTTTCCTAATAACTGACAAGCATTCTAGCAAGGTTCTCTGGCAAGAATAAAACAAAGAAAATGAACCTGAACAAGAGTAATCAAGAATGCAAATAAACATTAGGATAATGACAGGGGGTGTTTGAACGTTGTATGAAACATGGGCAGTTTTCTCCAGGAACTCTGAGGGTGGAGGAAGAATCTCAGCGATCTTCTCAAGAGATGAAGAAAGAGAGAAAGACAAGGCTTCACATTAAAACAATGGGCCCATCCCACCCATTCTATCAAGGAGATGTCACTGTAAATGGCTCAGCATTTTGATGTTACTGTCTTTTTTTTGTGTGTGTGCCCTTAATTACAAGGATTTTAAAAGGTTTTAGCCAGTACATAGAGTTCTGCAGACATTGTTTTGCTCCATGATTTTTTGTAAAAATTCCTAAGCTGAGATGTTTGATTAGTTGCCTCATTTAATAGAAATGATGTTGCAAGAGGGCCAAGTTCTTGTCCCACTAAAAATGGTAGGCTTTTTGCCGTTGAAAAGTGTGACCATAGATTCATATGAATCTAGATTCATAGACTCTAAGACTGGAAGGGACCTCGAGAGGTCATCGAGTCCAGTCCCCTGCCCTCATGGCAGGACCAAATACTGTCTAGACCATCCCTGATAGACATTTATCTAACCTACTCTTAAATATCTCCAGAGATGGAGATTCCACAACCTCCTTAGGCAATTTATTCCAGTGTTTATTCCAGGCAATTTAACCACCCTGACAGTTAGGAACTTTTTCCTAATGTCCAACCTAAACCTCCCTTGCTGCAGTTTAAGCCCATTGCTGCTTCTTCTTTCCTTAGAGGCTAAGGTGAACAAGTTTTCTCCCTCCTCCTTATGACACCCTTTTAAATACCTGAAAACTGCTATCATGTCCCCTCTCAGTCTTCTCTTTTCCAAACTAAACAAACCCAATTCTTTCAGCCTTCCTTCATAGGTCATGTTCTCTAGACCTTTAATCATTCTTGTTGCTCTTCTCTGGACCCTTTCCAATTTCTCCACATCTTTCTTGAAATGCGGTGCCCAGAACTGGACACAATACTCCAGTTGAGGCCTAACCAGCGCAGAGTAGAGCGGAAGAATGACTTCTCGTGTCCTGCTCACAACACACCTGTTAATGCATCCCAGAATCATGTTTGCTTTTTTTGCAACAGCATCACACTGTTGATTCATATTTAGCATATTTAGCCTCTATAACCCTTAGATCCCTTTCTGCCATACTCCTTCCTAGACAGTCTCTTCCCATTCTGTAGGTATGAAACTGATGTTCCTTCCTAAGTGAAGTACTTTGCATTTGTGTGAATACTGGTGGGAACATGTGGTAAGATCTATTCACCATGCCCAAATCCTCTCTGGGCCTGCTTTTCATGGGTGAAGTACTGCAAATGAGGGAGTAAACGGCACTATGCTCATTGAGATCACTGCAATGATTGCATCTCAGTGTACTTTCTGTTTGAGTTTAAGGCTATTCGGTACATGTGCTTCTGTATAGTACATTGTCATGTGCCAAGTGTCAGATGGGATGATTGGACCCAAGGCAAAATTCCTAGGAACTGTTCCTGAGCCATGCATTCTCTTTATTTAGGACCTCCAGATGCTGCAGCAGAAACAAGAACATCTTCATTATTCTCTCTTGTATGATTAATTAAACAAGTGTAATCTATGATTGCTTTATCTTGAATTGCACCTACCTCAAGTCAGCACCAGATCAACAGAGATATAAAAAAGAGCTGAGTTCAAAAAAGAATTAGATCAGTTCATGGAGGCTAGGTGCATCAATGACTATTACCCAAGATTGTCAGTGATGCAATCTGGGTGTCCCTAAATCTCTGACTGCCAGAAGCTGGAACTGGATGTCAATGGATGGCTCACTTGATAAGTGCCCTGGTTCCATTCATTCCCTCTGAAGCATCTGACCTTGGCCACTGTCAGTCAACACTGGGCTAGATGGACCATTGGTCTGACCCAGTGTGGCCGTTCTTATGTTCTTTAGTAACAAGAGATTCCTGTGCTAGCACAAGTTGAACTAGCTCACTAAATACAGTTAGCTTGTTAAGAACTCTCCCATACTTTTTGCCACTTGCAAGAAAAGCAGATTCAGTGGGCTAGATCCTCAGAGCAGCTCCACTGAAGTCATTCACACCAGCTAAGTGAGACTAAGGCTAACAGTGTGCTTTTGTATGTCTGTGCAGGAGAAAAGATTCCAGAAATAAACTACTTTTGCAAGTATTTCAACACTTTGTACAGTGGACAAATTCCCTTCATGTCACCAGACAAAGAAAAGCAGAAGGAACAGTTTTGGCATGATCAAAAATTATTCACTTCTTCATAAGCCACCAAACACACTGGGATCAATTAGTTCCTGGGTTAACTCCATTGAGTTTCATAGAATTACATCAAAGACAAATGGGACCCGCTAAATTCATCCCCATCCGAACTCCTACAGAATATTTTGTCATGTGATATCCCTAGCTATGAGTTCAATTATCTAAACTCGAACATTTAAGGTGTTAAAATAATTGCATACGAGAAACTTTTGTTGATGGCAATAAAAATGGGCAGCAGTCAATGCCGGCACCACTCCTACCACTGTTGAGGTAAAAAAGAGAGCACTTTGAGAGTGTGACTCTGGCAACATGTGAACCATTGGAACTCCTTCACCATCAGTGTTTCATGTGATACAATGATAACTGATTAAAGAAACTTACGCAAGTCAAAACACATACCCCACAACAGATTAGCATTAAGGAAAGTTGGAACTCATAACCATTTAAACACAATTTATAAGCCTAATTTCCTGTATGTCACTCCCAGATAATAAATACTTTTCTTTCAGCTTGAAAAGCCTTGGTGAAAAAAAAGTTAATTTAAGGCTCATTAGTTTATTTTTAGTAGCTCGAGATCTGAGGGATTTGAAAACATTTCCCTTTTCTAATAGAACATGCCTTCCTGTGTACCAAGGATGTCCATTGACCTCACTCCCTGCTGGAAGGTGCCAGTGATCCATGACAGAAATCCTGTGAGGGCTTTGAAAGCTAAATAGGAACCAGAAAAAGTATTATCATGCTTAGCTGATTATAGCATCGGAAATAAAGTTCAACTGCGAGTTTGCAGAGAAGAAGGAGTAGGGGCTGAAACAAACAAGCACTTCCTGTGTTTGCCTGGAAGAAGCCAATCATCCCTCTGCTTATATAATAAGAACATTACTGCTAATTTGCCATGAGCTGAAAGGGATTTCTGGTTTTAGCTCTGGGTCTCTGGCAACTGTTTTGTTTTAAATGAAAAGTAGATGGGAACATACAGCTAAAAAAACGTCATGCTATAATTGAGGTGCATTAATGGTAATTACTTCTTTCTTTCACTCATCATTTTGACAGAGAAATCCATTACCCCTTCATCTCCATGTTTCCACAAATTGCTCTTCCCTGTGGATGTGCAGTGACTGAAGGAAATCATGGTTTTGTTCCATAAAATGTTCCTTAATGCAGCCCTGTTCTCCCTGTACTTCTTTCCCTGGGGATACAACAGAATATATCAATAAAATCTATAAACAGTTTTCTACTTCAACAGGGATCAGAGAACAAAACTATGAACTGTAGTGGAGCTGTGAATGTCAGCTTCTGGTAGTTTCAGTGAGTTTGGTGTTGCTTTTGGCCAGCTAGTAATTATGTTGATTTATTTCACGTTGCACTGTTTTGCCAATGAGATAAACTATTCAGTGATACATTTCACAGGGCAAAATTGCTTTCATGGATCCTGTCATTTTGAATGAAACATTTACATTTCTTTCCTTAGACTGTCTTCTTGGTGACAGTCGCAGTAAGGAGGCCATGGAATGAATGGACATGGAAACTCAATTACCCTCACAGCCCCTGGGGTGATCCCTTTAGTTCAAGGGTGAAGCACCAGTACTGGGAAACACCAGAATTGGAAAAGACTTAGGAAAAGACATGGATTCACTGTCTAGGATATATCTGTTTTACAGTAACATGACTTCAGTATCAAAGGCCTTTCTCACACATGCTAGATTCACTATAGATGTAATTGAATGAAATCAGAGTTAAGTGGGGCGCTGGCTTTTGGATGGCCCACTGCACAGGGGTGAATTTTACCTCAGAATTTTACCCACTGCTGCAGGAGATGATGCATGTGGTAGAAGCAAACTGTTGCTTTTTGATTTACATCTTGGGGTTGTTTTGAATTAAACTAATAATGAAAGATCAAATATTTCTGAAGTCATCAGGTAAAGAAGGAAAATACTTTGAAAAGAGAATCACTGTGGAAAGAAATGGCTTAGCTGTTGTGGATGGGGCTCTTACACTGGGTGAAAATACATGTAAAAATATTTGGGCATTTTAAAACAAATGAAAGGATTTGAAATAATCAGCAGCAACAGACTTTGGGAGCCACATTTTCCAAGTTGCTCATATATTGGTGAAAGCCAAATTTATATGCACAAACACCAGACTTTAGTGAACAAATCAGGTATTATGGGACTGGTCTAAAGCCAATTAAAAAGCAGTGGGAGCCTTTCCATTGCCCTCAATGGCCTTTGGATCATGCCTTATACGCCTAGCTGGCCACTGCCCATTGATATGCCTGATTTTGGAGAAATGTACAAAGTTGGGTATATTCTAGTATTTGTGCATATCAAACTACTGAGATTCTGGCCTTTAATTTCTAAGAAAAGGGAATATACTGTGGAAAAGGGATAGTGCATACAGACCAAACAGTGCATTTCACTAATTAGCAGAGAGGACTGGAAGCAATGAGGAAAGCTAGTACCAGAAACAGCACTGTTTTTATGAGTGGTGAGTCATGCAGGGAGTCTGCCCAGCAGCTTATTCCTACTATCACACAGCCTTTTTAAACAGAGAAAAAAAGTGATTCCAAGTGGGGCAAAGAGAAGGCTGATTGTAGAGTGGGAGAGTCTGTCATGAAGGAGATAAGGATACAGCAGAAAATAAAAAGTTCTTCCTGCTTCTCCAAGACTATGGCGTCATTGTGTTGCCGAATACAGAATCAACCATATGTGAGGCAGACAATGTTTTCTATGAATTAAATAAACAAACACACACACATTTCAGAGGGACCACGCAAGTGCTTTGGTACTTTGCTGGATGAGGGCCTTCTGCAGATCATTGGAGACTCGTGCCCAGTGAACCTTTATACCAAAACTATATACACTGTCTATAGCACATATGTTAAGAAAAACTATGTTAAAATGTTTCAGACAGTTTTAAAAACTTTGATGGGGACTATTGTTTTTAAATCTTTCCACCTGTAAAGCCAGGTATCTTTGTTTCCAAACAATCCCTTTGTGCAGGGCTCAAAGGGAGCCATAAAACTTCAATTGACGTGAATTAGCTTTTCTAGACATAAAATGTCGTAACTTTAAAGTCTGTTATATCAGGTTTTCCTAGGACTAGAAGCATGTACAGTATTCTGGTGGAAAGCTGGGGATCTTCCATTTGCAATGGTGCAAAATTCTCTTTACCGCCCAGCAGGTTTTGGTTCTACAGCGATAAATGAGCGAGTCTCAAGTGATGTGGTCAAAGGTGCGATTTATTTATTTACATGGTTACAATTTACCACCTGGTTCCATAGTTTGTCATGTGACTATCAGCTCTGCATATGTGATAGATAGATAACATGGCATTCTGAATATGTGAACAGTTGGTGCTAAATTATACAGGTGTAATACATTTGACTTCAGCTGCACCTTCCTTGTGCAACAGAATGGAATTTGTCCCTCAGAGTTGAACATCTCCTACACTATTAGGAGTTGAAGTTTTCACAATGTGATTTGATTTGAAGGCAATGCTGCCCCTTTTTGACCTGAGCAGCTATGCAACATTTGGGGCCTTGGGGTTGTTTCAGCTGAAGTAGAAATTGATGGAATATGGTATTTTCTTTGATGAAATTTTGTTTATTGACAAGCAATGTAAAAAGTCCTGTGTCTGAACACAGAAGGAACCAAGAACAAAAGGAAGACTTTCTTAGCTTACAGCCCTCAGCCTCTTTAGCCAATACCAGACCCAAAAGCTCTCTCTCTCTAGCTTCTTGCAGTCATACTGTGCTGAGTGATACTTGGTGCTCCCACTCAGGGTGAATCCTCACTGTGTTCAAGACACAAGGGGGTTGTCCCTTGAGAAAGTGAACAACACCACCACTGCTAGTAGGGAGTATAAAACCCACTACACGAGAAACAATAAAGTACATAAACACAAAACTTGGGACAGAAACACCCGCCCCCCCCCCAAACAACCCTATATAACAAAGGGGGACTTTACTGGGAGCAGGAAAATAAGATCTGAGGAAAGAGAAGGTTAGGGTTAACTAATAAATACTAAACATTAATAAATCAACACATTTCCCACCTCCCAACATTAATAGTACTTCCCAACCCCCAGTTCCTTTCACTGGCACCTTCCCAGGCAGATGGTATACTGGGGATGAGTTCAGAGATGCCTGTTGTAGTGCTGTGAACAAAAATGGTCCTCTCCTGACTCTCTGGTGTGGAGTCCTGTGGAGGTCTTGGCAGCTTGTGTTGAATCAGATCTCTACTGCTCAGGACTCTGGTCTCTGCAGGGCTGAAACTGCTTGACCCATACACTAGATACCACAGCAGCCCAAGGACTTCCTTTCTGGGGAGGGGGAGTTAATCAGAGACTCTCTGAACTGCTGTGCTTCTCTCTCAGCTCTGGATTCCCGAACTCAAAACTGAAACTGGGGTTGTTCCAGCTGAAGGGGTTGTTCGCTGTCTCTGAGTCAAGCTGTCCTCTCCCACTAGAGACTGAGAAGCACTGGTGCATCACTGGCCCAGAAAAATGCTTCTCCATATCACCCCAAGCAGAAGACTTCCATGGCCCCAGCAGGAGTTTCTATTCTGTGCTGGGAAATGGTGTTAATAGGGTTGCCAGGCGTCCACTTTTTGACCAGAATGTCCAGTAAAAAAGGGACCCTGGCGGCTCCGATCAGCTGATCGGGCCATTAGGAGTCTGGCTGACCACCCGCAGCAGGGCAGGCAGGGTGCCTGCCTGGCTCCGCGTGGCTCCCAGGAAGCTGTCAGCATCTCCCTCTGGCTGCTAGGCAGAGGGGAGGGCAGGGGGGCTCCGCGCACTGTCCCTGCCCTGAGCAGGAACCACAGCAGGCAGGGTCAGTGCACAGAGCTGCCTGGCCGCTCCTCTACCTAGGAGCCAAAGAGATATGTCACCACTTCCGAGAGCAGCCTGAGGTGAGCACCGCCCAGAGCCCGCACCCCTCACGCGCTCTTGCACTCTGAACCCCTCAGCCCCAGCCTGGAGCTCTCTCCTGAGCCTAGGGTTGCCAATTTTGGTTGGACTTATTCCTGGAGGTTTCACCAAATGACATAATCTTTAATTAAAGATTAATCTTTATTTCCTGGAGACTCCAGGACAATCCTGGAGGGTTGGCAACCATACCTGCAACCCAACCCCCTCATCCCTGGCCCCACCCCATAGCCCGCTCCCCCAGCCAGAGCTCCCTCCTGCATCCTAAACATCTCATTTTTGGTCCCTCTTAGGAGCCTGCACCCCAGCCCAGAGCCCATACCCCCTCCCACACTCCGAACCCCTAGGCTCAAACCTCCAGCCCTGTGCCCCCTCCTGCACTCCAAACCCCTCATATCTGACCCCACCCCAGATCCCGCACTCCCAGCCAGAGCCCTTGCACCTGAACCCCCTGCCCCAACTCAAAGCCCCGTCCTGCATCCTGAACACCTCATTTCTGGCCCCTCTCCGGAGCCTGCACCCTAGCCCAGAGCCCTCTCTCCCTCCCACACACCAAGCCCCTTCCCCAGCCCAGTGAAAATGAGTGAGTGAGCAAGGGTGAGAGAAAGTGAGCAATGGAGGAAGGGGGGGATGGAGTGAGCGATGGGCGGGGCCTCAGAGAAGGGGTGGGCCTCGGGGAAAGGGCGGGGCAGTGGGATGCCCCAGCGTATTCAGTTAACTGCAAATAGAAAGTTGGCAACCCTAGGTGTCAGAGGGCTTGCTGCAATTAATGTTGTAGTCTATACATAGGGCCCCGTAGGGCTGCGGTTCTCAACCTGTGGCCCACGGGCCGCATGCAGCCCAATTAGCACACAGCTGTGGCCCAGGTCTTTGGGTCTCTGAGCAGGTTGGGGGGGGCCCTCTGGGCAGTGAGGGGGTGGGGTGCTGGGAACACTATGAGTGGGGGTTGCACAAGTGTCTAGATATGAGCTAACTAACCATCCATTTTTGAAAATCTTGGCCTTATTATTTACATAGCACTTCTCATTCTGAAAGATTCCAAAACACGTTACAAACTTAAATTGAAATACAAACTATTCAGGGCTGACTTACCCCACTACTGAACATTTCAACTCTGAGGTTTAACATGGGAATTGTTTAACAGCTCACAGCAACACCACAAAACCATTTTAGGAAAAGAAGTGAAGAAGAATACTACATCCAATTGAAACTGCAGGCAGCAGAATGTAATTACTTGTGATGGAATTGAATAACACTCAGGTTCTTGCAACAACAACAAAAAATAGCTACAGGATCTTTAATTATCATGATGTTGATTGTGTCTCAGTGCTGATTCAGAAGGAAGAGATACACCAAAGTACCACTACCCTTTCTTGTAGGGGCTAGCTTGAATTTATTCTGGGTAACATTTTCAAAAATGCCTAATTCCCATTGGTAGTCATATACTGGAAGTAATGTCAAAGTCAATGAGACTTAGGCAACTAAATTACCTAGACACTTTTGAAAAGGATATTTAGGCTCCTAACACACATAGGCTTTCTTGAAAGTTTTGCCCTCTGTCCTTTTCTATTTTATTCAGGTTTTTATACCACATAGAATATCAGGACCGACCCTTGGGGGTCTAGTTGGCAGCCGGTATCAAGCAGAGTGCCCCAAGGGTCGGTCCTGGGGCACTCTGCTTGATACCGGCTGCCAACTAGACATGGAGCCATTGATCACTACCCGCTGAGCCCGACAATCTAGCCAGCTTTCTATCCACCTTATAGTCCATTCATCCAGCCCATACTTATTTAACTTACCGGCAAGAATACTTTGGAAGACTGTATCAAAAGCTTTGTTAAAGTCAAGAAATAACATGTCCACTGCTTTCCCCTCATCCACAGAGCCAGTTATCTCATCATAGAAGGCTATTAGGTTAGTCAGGCATGACATGCCCTTGGTGAATCTATGCTGACTGTTCCTCATCACTTTCCTCTCCTCAAAGTGCTTCAAAATTGATTCCTTGAGGACCTGCTCTATGATTTTTCCAGGGACTGAGGTGAGGCTGACTGGCCTGTAGTTCCCCGGATCCTCCATCTTCCCTTTTTTAAAGATGGGCACTACATTAGCCTTTTTCCAGTCATCAGGGACCTCCCCAGATCACCATGAGTTTTCAAAGATAATGGTCAATGGCTCTGCAATCACATCCGCCAACTCCTTTAGCACCCTTGGATGCAGTGCATCCAGCCCCATGGACTTGTGCTTGTCCAACTTTTCTAAATAGTCCTGAACCAAGGGTCGGTCCTGGGGCTGGTTTTGTTCAATATCTTCATTAAGGAGAGGGCTGGTCACCTCCTCCCCATACTGTGCTGCCCAGTGAAGTAGTCTGGGAGATGACCTTGTTTGTGAATCAGAGGCAAAAAAAGCATTGAGTACATTAGCTTTTTCCACATCCTCTGTCACTAGGTTGCCTCTCCTATTCAGTAAGGGGTCCACACTTTCCCTGACCTTCTTCTTGTTGCTAACATACCTACTTGTTACTCTTAACATCCCTTTCTAGTTGCAACTTCAGTTGTGATTTGGCCTTCCTGATTTCACTCCTGCATGCCTGAGCAATATTTTTATACTCCTCCCTGGTCATTTGTCCAATCTTCCACTTCTTGTAAGCTTACTTTTTGTGTTAAGCCAAGCTGGTCACCTGCCATATTTACTATTCTTTCTACACATCGGAATGGTTTGTTCCTGCAACCTCAATAAGGATTCTTTAAAATACATCCAGCTCCCCTAGACTCCTTTCCCCCTCGTGTTATTCTCCCAGGGGATCCTGCCCATCAGTTCCCTGAGGGAGTCAAAGTCTGCTTTTCTGAAGTCCAGGGTCCGTATTCTGCTGCTCTCCTTTCTTCCTTGTGTAAGGATCCTGAACTTGACCATCTCATGGTCACTGCCTCCCAGGTTCCCATCCACTTTTGCTTCCCCTAGTAATTCTTCCCTGTTTGTGAGCAGCAGGTCAAGAAGAGCTCTGCCTCTAGTTGGTTCCTCCAGCACTTGCACCAGGAAATTGTCCCCTACATTTTCCAAAAACTTCCTGGATTGTCTGTGCACTTCTGTATTGCTCTCCCAGCAGATATCAGAGTGATTGAAGTCCCCCATGAGAACCAGGGCCTGTGATCTAGTAACTTTTGTTAGTTGCCTGAAAAAAGCCTAGTCCACTTCATCCCACATTTATCACTGTGGTATCTCAGCACATTATAGAAGCCTCTCATCCAAGTACTGACCTAATCTTTCTATGCTTAGAGAAATGAGAGGATCATAGTACAATGAGGCACAGATTACAGGCCTTCTTCAAACCAGGATGTTGTGTTTTTGTTACATCTTGCTTTAGGTACTCAAATCATATGTGTTTCCCTCACTGAACACAGGATCCTCATCTACAAGCATTCCCATGTTCATATCGAAAGGGGAATAGACCCTTACATGGTTCATTTAAAAAGCAGAAAAAATATACAGATGATACCACTTCTGCTTTAAAGTCTCACACTTCCATATGAAAATCTATTTATTTGCTGGTTCGAAGCATGTCCCACTGCACACATTTTTCAGTAAATATACAATAGCAGCCTTACACAAACTTACATTCTGTATCCTGATGTGCATTTAATCCTCATTTATCCAAATAAATTCCATGCCACCCATTCAGTTCAGAGTAATGTTCGATTGTATATGTCAGTCTACGAAATACTAGATATTTCCCATGGCATGTGTTTTAATATTCATTAATTTATCACAAATATAGTTTGATTTTATTGTTTTGTTGTAGATGTATGTCAATGCATAAAAGTTTAGATGTTTTGATGGGATCCTATATTTGGATACATGCTTACCGTTAAGCATGTGTTTAAGAAGTTTGCTGACCTGAGGTCTGAAGGTTCAGTCCTGCAGAGATGTCACAGGCAGTTGAGCATGCCGAACAGAGGTTATCACCACAGTGTGGGATAAAGGACCAGATTTACCAATATATTCTGATGCCTAGGGGAATTTACAAAAATGCCTTAAAAAGTTCAGTGCCTAACTCCCATTGAAAGCCAGGCTCTTTTGTAAATCCTCACTAGGTGCCTATCTGCATCCTGGGGTACCAATTACCTTTGTAAATCTACTCCCAAGCCCTTAAAGCCTGTTCATTTTGCTTCTGAAGTTAGTGGCAAAACTAGCAATTTTGTGATGCAGGATCAAACCTTTACATAGTAACTATCTTATCTATCATCTCAACCAGCTGGCTGGGTAATATTTTACATTTCTTTTATGTGACATATAATGAGTTTTATTTTCTGTATCGACTCCTTCTTGAAGAGAAACATTTTAGATCTTTCATGACAGGGTCACAGATGTATTTTTAATTACCTCTTCTAAATTGTTCTTCCTTGTCTTACACGTCTCTTTCCATACCTACTGCAGTTCCTACAGGAAACAAGTTTCCTCCCACAGTCACCCACACTCCTTCTGTCCCACGAAAAAACAGAAGCTGAATTATAACATTAGACAAACTAACTAGAAGAAATCAAAACTAAAGAATAACCTCTGGGCTTCCATTTGTTACAGGTAAACTACACACGTCTGATACCAGAGCTAGCTACCTCCTTGTCTATGGGTTCCTCTGAGCACTGCAAGATCACGTCTGGTACTTACATAGCCCTTATTACCATAGCATTTTAGCACCTCTCTGTCTTTAATGTAGTTATCCCCACCATATGAAGTAGGAAAGTATTATCCATATTTTAATAGATGGAAAATGGAGGCACAGAGTAAATAACTTGCCCCAGTACTCATGGAAAGCCTGTGGTGAAGGAGGGACTTGAACCAAGGTTCAAGCTAGCATCCTAGCCATCCTTCCTTTCAGGGACAGTCTAGTTGACATTCAAATAGTGATCGGGGTCATGCATTATCAAGCTGCACGGTTAGGGAATTAAATATAGGTTTGCACAGTACAGAGCTAGGTTTCTGCATTCTCTTGCGCGATGGGGGAAGATGCCTGAATCTATGGCAGGAAGAAGGTAAGAGCTCAGTGAAGCATCAGAGGCAGAGAAAGTTTGATGGGGCACCTGGGGGACAGGGAGGGAAGAAGAGGGGGGATGGCTGATGGGGAGAAGAGAAAAGGAGCCTATCAGGGGCTGTGTGCTCACCATCACCCTGCATTTTACTTGTCTATTGTTGTTTATCTTATCTATTTAGATTGTAAAGGGCAAAAACTGTGTCTTTGTGTGTGTTTGCACAGTGATTCACACATGGTTAGGCAGCTGGTGTGCTGTGACCACCACTTATCATGGTGACCAATATTGTCTCATTGATTCCTTGTACTTCCCCATCTGTCTGTAACCATCTGTTTGTTCTTTTCTTATACTTAGACTGTGAACTCTTTGAGGTTGGAACCATCATTTAGTTGTGTGTTTGTATGTTGCCTAGCACAATGGGGCCCTGGTCTGTTAGTGGTACTCTTAGCCACTACCCTAAGACAAATAATAAATAACCATCATCATAATTTTGGCTTTTGGAAAACTAAAGAAGAGGTTTTGTTTATGTTAAAATTATTTTTAAAACTGACAGTGGTAGAATGTAAATAAGGCCTGGTCTACACTGGAAAATTAGGTTGGTTTAACTATGTTGGTCACAGGTCTGAAAAATCCACACCCCTGAGCGGTGCAGTTAAGTCTCCATGTAGACAGCATAGAATCATACAATATCAGGGTAGGAAGGGACCTCAGGAAGTCATCTAGTCCAACCCTCTGCTCAAAGCAGGACCAATTCCCAACTAAATCATCCCAGCCAGAGCTTTGTCAAACCTGACCTTAAAAACCTCTAGGAAGGAGATTCCACCACCTCCCTAGGTAACCCATTCCATCCCCCTAGTGAAAAAGTTTTTCCTAATATTCCCACTGCAACTTGAGACCATTATTCCTTGTTCTGTCATCTGGTACCACTGAGAACAGTCTAGATCCACCCTCTTTGGAACCCCCTTTCAGGTAGCTGAAAGCAGCTATCAAATCCCCCCTCATTCTTCTCTTCTGCAGACTAAACAATACCAGTTCCCTCAGCCTCTCCTCATAAGTCATATGCTCCAGCCCTCTAATGATTTTTGTTGCCCTCTGCTGGACTCTTTCCAATTTTTCCACATCCTTCTTGTAGTGTGGGGCCCAAAATTGGACAAAATTTCCCCCCTTTTGTGAAAGCGGGGGAAAGTGAATATGAATTGGAGTTTGCTTTGTGCGCAGCATTTACTATACCACTCTACACCACCGAGGGTGACCAGACAGCAAATGTGAAAAATCGGGATGGGGCTGGGGGGTAATAGGAGCCTATATAAGTAAAGACCCAAAAATCAGGACTGTCCCTATAAAATCGGGACATCTGGTCACCCTAACACAACCACTGGTTCAATTTCTAATGACTTCTATGGGGGTCTTTGCAGAGACTTCAATGGGCAATGGATCAAGTCTTAAAAGCAGGTAAATCCATGGCTGGCTGTGACTAGAGTAAAGCTATCAGCTTATATAACACACATACCATATTCAGGTCTGCTGCAATTTTGAGTGTACAGAAGAAAATAAATTTAAAAAAAAAGAGAGAGAGAGAGAGAGAGAGAGAGAGAGAAACAGAGACTAAACCCCCTGCTATTAAGAGCTGAGAAAAAGTAAATTCCTTGGTCCACAGAAAAAATAAAATCCTGGTTCTGGCACCAGAACTGTCTTAATTATGCTTTACACTTGACATCTGTTTCCTTATAATCTAAACCTCAGCTTCAAATCCTTGGAGCACAGAAATGAAATTGATTTAATGCTCCAAGTGTGTTTTGTTCCACAGCACAATGTGAATAAAATTTACAGTTCCTGGAGGTCAAAACCCACACATTGTAGCTGACTTCTTGTAAATCTTTTCGATAATTTTAGGATGGTTACTGTTATTTTTGTAACCTTTCTTTGAACCATAACTTCCTCATCAGGTACTTCACAACCTACCTTTGAGGCACAAAAATCCCAGAAACCAAACTATTTCTTTCAGGTCTTCTAAGTGCAAAGCACCAGACCAGCAATTTCCAGGATCATGCAATACTGCAGCCTTTCGCTTTGGTTCTTTGGAGCTCATTCTTTATCATTTTTCATGCTAAATTGACATCATAAACCCCCAGGAGGTACGATCTACTTTCCAGTTTTACTGAGGGCACAAGGGCATACAAGCAATTGGCTACCAAATTCAGTTGAAACTTTGAATGTAAAGCCAAGTTACGATAACATCTATTACATTCATTATATAATATGGTCTGGACTGCAATCTAGACAGTGCAAGCTTTGCAGTCAGTCAATAGGCTGAACAAACAAAGTTACAACACATGGAAAGTCAAGGGATGAAAAGCAGACCTGGCTAAAAAGCTGAAAACTATAAAACTTGGTAAGTACCAGGAGAGGAGAGTTAGCACCCCATGATTTACCACAAAGAGATGCCTCCTGCTGCTCTGAACCTATACAAAGTAAATATAAAGTAGGGCTGGTCACATATTTTCTATCAAAACTTTTCTTTGATGGACATTTTTGTTTTGTTTTGACAAAACAAATGTTTTTTGGAAAGTGTGATTTCAAAAAATGTTCAGATTTGGACCCACATTTTTCTGTTTGGGGCAATTTTTGGCTGAAAACCAAAATTCTTCATTTTTCATGTTTTCAGTTTTTTGCCTCCAAAATTAGAACTGTTGAGCAGAAAAATAAACCTTCTGAGCAGCTCTAATTTGTAGTTTGCTAGGAAAGATATAGCTACCTGCTACATTGTAAGTAGTAAAATAAATAATGCTAATCAAATGTTCCCTCCTAGTACTTTAGTAAGCAGCATTTTTCTAAGGGGTCTCAATGACATCTGGAAGGGAAAAAGAAATGGGGAAAAGGGGGATGAGTGAGCGATTACATAAAGAAGATGTGGTCCCAAATTAGGGCAATCTTAGGCTGCCATAGCACATTTCTTACATCTGGTAGTGAAAGCCTGGGAGAAAAGGGTGAGTTGAATAGGTGGAATATTTGATGAAGGACCAAGGATGACCTGTTCCTTTAGAAATTAGGCAGCTGTAGAAATTAGATTCCCCCACCCAATCTTCTAATTTTTTATTATTTGAATTAGCCTAGCACCTATGACCCCTAGTTCTAGACCAGGACCAAGACAAACACAGAACTAAGAAACAGCCCCTGCCCCAAACAGTTTATAATCGAAGCATAAGACAACAGATGGCTACAGACAGATGGGGCAGTACAAGGAATCAGTGACAACATTGGTCATCATGAGAGACAGTTGTCTCAGGAAACCAGCTGCCTAACCATGTGCCAGGCACTGTAGAACCACACAGAAAGACTGTCCTTGCCCTTAAGAGTTTACAATCTAAATAGACAAGATAAATAGAAATCAATATACAAGTCAAATTAAGAGGGATACACACCGACAGACTGGTCTCCAAATTCTGCACTCAGTTACTTCAAAGTTGCTCATCATAGACCAGACTAAGAGTCTCATACTCACAGAGGTGAGCAGTTACTTACACAAAGAGCCTATTGAATTAAATGGTGCCACTCATATGAATGCTCACCGGAATTAGGGGACTCACCATTAATGGACTCACCATTCGGACCAATAAGGGACTCACCATTCGGCCCTAAGTGGATTATTTGCAGACTTGGAGGACTTTAGCTGCATTGTGCCATAAATTTTATTTCAACTGTTTATTATAGGAAGGACTGCCTATCATTAAGGCTACACAACACATCTCAATAGTAGACCCTTTTTCAGGTGTTTATAACTTTGCCAAACTTTAATCATTTGCACTGAAATTTTCCATGCTGGGTGTCTGCCTCAGGATGATGTTTTGGGAAAATGTTCAGCCAAAATGGTTCAGGACTTTCTGAGACTGAGGCTGTGCAAAATTACATTGTTTAGCCCACGTTAAAGAATTCTGGTGACTTTTCTTTGAACAACTCTAGCACCCCCATATGTGGAACAGGAAGTTAAAAATTTGGCAGTTGGGGGATGTGGTGGCCTTTTTGTCAGGCATATGCCTTGTGCCCTCCCTGTGAAAATCTGTCCAAATTTTGGCAAGTTATAAGCCTTTGGCAAATTGTAATTCACACATGTTCAGTAGAGACATCTAGATTTTAGCACCTAAATTCTCAGAAATTCCATGTGCACTGAGCATGCCTCAGATGAGGTCTGAGCAGGACCCTCTCTGCAATTGTTGTGCTGGACTTCTGTGGGCTGGAGCAGGGGCTGGGCACTAGAACTCAGAGCAGGATGCCTGTGTCTTTTTGTGCTCTCAATGCTCCCCTTGCTGGGCTCAGGTTGTGTGGGGAATCTGCCTTATTCAAATGTAAAGGGGGAAAGAGCCAGACCTCCACTTGAGGTGTGGCAAGCAGATAGGGGAGGGAGTCTGGGGGGATGATGCAGAATCTAGGGCTGGAGGCTGGTTGGGAGAGAGGAGCACCAGGAATTAGGGTGGAGGGGAGACGGGGATGGCTGGGCACGGAGACTGGGACTGAGAATCATTGGGGTCAGAAGGAGAAAAGACAAGAGACAGTTTCAGTGGGGAGAAGTGGGAATGGCTGGGTAAAGAGTCTGGGACAAGGAGCTGTGGGTGAGGGAGCTTGGGGATGGTGGGACTGGTAGCAAGTGGGGACAGGGAATGAAAGTAGGGTGGGAGTGACTGAAAGACAGGGTTAAGGTGCGAGATAGATTGGCTAAGGGACCAGGAGAAGGGAATTGGGAATAGCAGGGCAATGTGAGATGTGAGACTAGGATTTGCTGGTCAAGAAGTCTGAGATTGGAATGAGAAGCCTGCAGAGGGAGACTGGGTCTAGTTAAGTGAGGAGAATGGGATGAAATGGGGAGCCAAGGGTTGGGGAGAGAAAGGACTGGGACAAGGACAGGTTAGAGGGAAAGGGGCAGAAGCAGTCAAGTTTGGAATGAATGGACAGAAGACTTTGTGCCCACTAGATCACATTCCCTTCCAGAATCTGGATTGGAATTTAAAATTCCTGAGTCTCGCCATTCCTCTGCTATCAGCAAATTTTTGTGAAACCTGCTGGCAAAGTGTCCCATCCCCCTCTAGGATTATAACCTACTGTCGTTATAATTTACTCCTTGAACTCAAGTGGCAGAGGTTTGTATGGTGGATCTAAAGGTTCAAATCCTGTTGATGACCCACGCGGGTGTCAATATGATGCTACATGATGGAATTTCTGTTTTTTCTGTTTGCTTTTTTAAAAAAATCTGGGAAATTACACACAAAATATTACATTGAAAGAACATTAAGGTTGCAAAGTCAAACACTTCAAAAATTAGGAAAGACCAGAATTATGGTTGTCTGTGCAATCTTAATTCAGTCTTCTTGGGTGTATGCATTATGATACAGTCTTTAATTACATGGTCAGATTCTATTTTTTTCACAGGACCCCACCCTCATTCAATGCACAAGATAGATTTGCTCTGGTGTATAATGAAGGAGACTTGGTCATAGGATCCCTGATTCATTTGCTCCAGAAGTTGAAAGGTGAATAGTGACTGAGCCAGGGGCTTTAAGGAGAAGAATGATTATCGCATGGTGAAGGCAGCTGAACGCTGCCTGGAGAACAGGATTCTGTCTCTGCTATAGAGTTTGCATGTGATGCTGCACGAAATGCTTATACCAAACTTTTCATTGGTGAACACTAATTGTGTGTTTCTTGTTTTCTAGTTGCTGAGTTTGAGACCCTGTGCAGAAGTGCTGACCTGCACAACTACAAGTGGAATCAATGGGAGCAGCTCTTTGAACATATAGAGTGGTTTATAACTCAAAGGGCTCTGAAGAATCAGATTGTAGGCATCTCACATTGGGCACCCACAGTTAGTGGATATTTTTCACTTTAAGTCTCCCTGAGCCTCTATTTCCCTTCCTAAAATGGCTCTACAGTCTAGATTCGTTTCACTATAGACCAATTTCTATTTTATCCACCTGAGATATTGTCATGTATTCAAGTGAAGTGAAAGCAGTTTTAAAGATGTTTTCACCCTTGAGAAACTAAACCAGAAAGATTATTGAAAGGGAAACATTCAGAAAGATCTTGGGGGCGGAGGGGAGAGAACATATCATTCTAGGTGATATGTGGAACCACTTTAAGGGCAAATTCTCAGTGGACCTCCTTAATAGTCCTTGTCATATGTGCATGTACATCAAGTTTGAGTGCAGAATGCATGAGCTTACAGATTGTTGTAGGCATAATTAAGGAGGCCCACTGAAAATTTGATCTTAATGATTTGAAAGAAGCTCTCTTTTCAGCCAGACTGAGTTTTTTTCTCTTTATACTGACTCCCTCTTTTAGCCTTACAAGCTTGGCGTACATTTTATTCTGTTTGAACAGCCTTTGTTTACCAGGCAGATTGTCTAAATTCTTTCAGAGTGGTTCTACCCTCATTTCCTCAAATTTAATTTTTCAGAGCTGGGCAACTCCCTGTAAACATATTTTATTCTACCACTGTACATCTAGACAGTAAGCAGTTAAAGCCTGGAGAAAGTGACAAAGTTTTATTTTCTCCAAGTAAAACTACACTATAATATTTGATCTTTTCTGGGCTCATTTTCATTGGTTTGCCATAAACAAAACAAAAAGACCTAGTTTTAGGTCTCATTTAATCTTCCCTATCATTACTCTATCCCTCCAGCTATTATTCCTCTTGTGATCTGCCTTTTACAGAGATCCCCTTTTGTTTTATACAGAAACTTTTAGCTTAAATCATCATGACTGAAATACCTGAGATAGGCATAGAAACCCTGATGTGCTAGAAACTGAATCGTAACTCTCAAGGGTGTACTCTGATCTGTTATATATCCTTAGAAAACCCCATCAGGTATGGAATGTCATCCCAACTTTTGAATTTTAAAATAGACAGAGTTGGAGTACTTAATGTAATACCAGAGAAGTTTTGTTAGCGAAAATGAAAAATAGCTCAATAGTCATTGAATGGCTTCCAAATGAAATATTAGACCCCCACAAAAAAGTTCTGATTTACAATAGTAGGCAATGTTTTCTAGTGGTTAGACCAAGGCATTAAGATATGGGAATACTGGCCAGTCCAAGACTATTAGTACACACCAAAATCAGATTAAAAAAGGCCTCCAAAATTTAATAATAATTTTAGTATTTTCCTTTTCAGACAGTATCACTCTGACTTCCTCATGCATTATCCTTCCCCCAGAATATGAATCTCTGTAGACTGTGTCAAACATTAAAATTATTCTCCCCACATACACACACAGTTTAAAATATCTGCTATGCTTTACATGAAATTAAATTGCTTGAGTTATTTTTCATACTTTGTCCAAATATGAAAGACAATATAGATTTCATAGCTTTAGCAAATGGAAAGCCTTTGACCAGACCTTTAACTTTAATATTTCTTTAAATATTTCTGCATGAAACATTGATTTTATTGCCCATTTCCCTGTTTGTTTCACATATTTGTTACATCTCATCTTAAACTAAGGCGCTGAGCCTACAAACCGTTATGCATATGCCTCGATGTGTTAGTAATGCCATTGAATTCAATGGGACTGCTTGCATACTTAAAGTTAAACATGTGCAGAAGTGGCTACAGGATCAGGAGGTAGGAGTGTAAACTCATTAGGGAAGGGACTGCCTTTTGCCATGTTTCTGTACAGCTCCTAGCACAATGGTGTCCCAAATTGGTTGTGGAATCTAGCAGCAAAATTTTCAAGAAGTGTCTAAGTGACTTAGAGTACGTCTACATTTCAAGCGGGGGGTGAGGAAACGGAAGAGGAGTTGTGTGTGTGATTTCCTGCTTGAAGAGACATACCTGTGCTAGCTCTGATTGAGCTAGTGTGCTAAAAGTACAGCGTTGCTGCAGCAGCACAAGTACATGTCTATAGGCTCACATGGGCATCTACTCAGGGAGCTAGCCCCTCCTGTCACGGCTACACTTTATTTTTAGCATGCTAGCTCAATCAGAGCTAGCGTGGGTATGTCTCCCTGTGTTGGAATTTACCCCACAGGGCATGTCTACTCTGCAAAATAAGGTGTAATTGTAGCATAGCTATGATAACTTTAATCTAGCTAGTGTGGGTCACAATAGCAGTGAAGATGCAACAACACAGATTCTGGCTTGGGTCAGCTACCCAAGTACATACCTGGAGTCCCTGGTGGGGATGGCTACCATGTACTGAATCTGTGCTGCTACATCTTAACGATTAATATTTTCTGCACTAGCTAGATTAAAGCTAGCAAAATATGCCTACCTGTGCTACAATTACACTTTGATTTGTGGTTTTGAAGTACCTTAAGTCAATTTTCATAAGTGAGCTAGGCACTCGGGGCCAGATTTTCAAAGGCATTTACATGCCTAAAGATGCAGATAGGTGTCTAATGGGATTTCCAGAAGTGCCTAAGCAGGTTAGGCACCAATGGGAATTAGGCAACTTACCTGCTTAGGCACTTCTGAAAATCCCATTAGGTACCTATCTGAATCTTCAAACACTTAAATACCTTTCAAAATCTGCCTCAAGTGACTTTTGAAAATAGGACTTAGGTGCATTTGAAAATTTTATCCCAGCTGCTATTGTAACATAATACAAATAAGTGACACTAACACATTCTCTGGTATGTGGGTTTGTGTTGTTCTGAGAATTAACAGGAATTTGGGCCTTCTCTAGAGCTTGTACAAGAAACATAAATGGAATTTTTCTCCAGCAGTGACTAATGACATTCACATTGTCCGTTTCACAAGACAGGCTACTACTGTGATATTTTTAACATGCTGGAGTAGTAGAGTGGAGGCAGATTTGTCAAAGCTACTTATTTTAGTAGGGTGACATTTATCATGAACAGGTTAGCAAATGGCTAGAATTCCTGTTTAAACACAGAAAACTTGAACTGCTTCATTAAACATCCCAGTAGAGATAAAAGGAGGGTATACAATTCGTTTAATTAAACCTCAATTATGATTTCTACTATTGTTTCTCAGTAGCTTTGGTCAGATCAGTATGGTGTTTATTTAAAAAAAGAACCAGTTTGAATTGAGAGAAGGAAGAAAACGTACCTATTGATTCTTGATTTTGCCTATGGTTTAGTAATTTTAATGTGTTTCTAAATTACTACTCAGAACTCTTAGGCACAGATATTGAGCTGCAGACAAGGAAAGCCCAGCACAGACCATAGGGGAGTTTGTGTGCGCACACACACAAAGGTGGTTAAAGTTCCATTTGCCTGCCACAGATCCCAGGCCACCTGAGCACCACACATGCCCCCCTGGCATAAGTTAGGGCAGTAGAAAGTCTGCTCTAACTCTTACCAGCTGCTAGACTATGGTAGACAAGGCTTATCAAGCCACGGCCATGTCCTCTTTTCCACAGCCATGCCCCCTAGGCTGGCCACAGAGAGCACAGTGATGTAGAAGCTGTCCAGACAAATTGAAGCCACCCATGAATTCACTTACAAGGGGAAATCTTCCTTTGACTAGATCCACCTGACTTAGTGTTGCTTTACACCAGCAGAATGGTACAAAGCTGCCATAGCTAGGTTAAGAACAGCTAAGGTCTGGTCTACACTATGAGTTTAATTCGAATTTAGCAGCGTTAAATCGAATTAACCCTGCACCCGTCCACACAACGAAGCCATTTCTTTCAAAATAAAGGGCTCTTTAAATCGATTTCTGTACTCCTCCCCGACGAGCGGAATAGCGCCGAAATCGATCTTGTCATTTCAAATTAGGGTTAGTGTGGCCGCAATTCGATGGTATTGGCCTCCGGGAGCTATCCCACAGTGCACCATTGTGACTGCTCTGGACAGCAATCTGAACTCGGATGCACTGGCCAGGTAGACAGGAAAAACCCCGCTAACATTTGAATTTCATTTCCTGTTTGCCCAGCACAGGAGAGCACAGGTGACCACAGAGAGCTCATCAGCACAGGTAACCATGCAAGCTGATAATCGAAAAAGAGCACCAGCATGGACCGTACGAGAGGTGCTGGATCTGATCGCTATATGGGGAGAGGATTCAGTGCTAGCAGAACTTTGTTCAAAAAGACGAAATGCCAAAACTTTTGAAAAAAATCTCCAAGGGCATCATGGAGAGAGGCCACAATAGGGACTCAGAGCAGTGCTGCGTGAAAGTCAAGGAGCTCAGACAAGCCTATCAAAAAACAAAGGAGGCAAACGGTCGCTCCGGGTCAGAGCCGCAGACATGCCACTTCTACGCTGAGCTGCATGCAATTCTGGGAGGGCCGCCACCACTACCCCACCTCTGACTGTGGATTCCAAGGCGGGGGTAATCTCGTCAGCCACACCTGAGGATTCTGCAGACGGGGAAGAGGAGGAGGAGGAAGAGCTTGTGGAGAGCACACTGCACTCCATTCTCCCCAACAGCCAGAATCTTTCTCTCAGCCTGACTGAAGTACCCTCCCAAGCCTCCCACGCCAGTACCCAAGACCATGACCCCATGGAAGGGACCTCAGGTGAGTTTACCTTTTAAAATATAAAACATGGTTTAAAAGCAAGTGTTTTTTAATGATTAATTTGCCCTGAGGACTTGGGATGCATTCGCGGCCAGTACAGCCACTGGAAAAGTCTGTTAACGTGTCTGGGGATGGAGCGGAAATCCTCCAGGGACATCTCCATGAAGCTCTCCTGGAGGTACTCCAAAAGTCTTTGCAGAAGGTTTTTGGGGAGGGCAGCCTTATTCCGTCCTCCATGGTAGGACACTTTACCACGCCATGCTAGTAGCAAGTAATCTGGTATTATTGCATGACAAAGCCTGGCAGCGTATGGTCCTGGTGTTTCAAGCAACATCCATTCTTTATCTTGCTGTGTAATCCTCAGGAGAGTGATATCACTCATGGTAACCTGGTTGAAATACAGGAATTTAATTAAGGGGACAGAGGTGAACCTTCCTACTGGGCTGTTTGCCTGTGGCTGAAAAGAAATCCTTCCCCGTAGTAGACCAAGTGCGGGGGGTGGGGGGGAAGAGAGGTATTGGCGCTGAGCTTTTCACGTGTGGCTAGCAGGGATCTTCCCTGATACCAACCACGTGGTGGGGGGAGGGATAAAGCAATCATCCCAGAGAATTGGATGGGGGGGGGGTTAGTTTGGAAAACTGCAGCACTCAACGAGCTTTGCTTGGTGTGTGGGAAAGGAGGGCGCAGAAGCCAAAAGACAATGGTTTACCATGGCCGCATGCAAGCCGAATTCTGTTGCCCGGACCTGTGTCTGTGATCTCTAGCAGCAAACCCACAGGCACTCAATATTAAGAGGCAAAATGCGACCTTGCACAGAAATCACATGTGAATGTAATGTGAATAGTGTTGTTCATCGTGAAAGAGTATAAGCATTGTTCTGTAAAATGTATCTTTTTAAAAAATTCTCTCCTTTTTTCCCTCCCTCCAGCAGCTGCAAATTTTTCAAGCCTCCCTCCTCTGTCCCGAAGGCTATCTCAGATAAGGCGTCGGAAAAAGAGGACGTGAGACGAGATGTTCGCGGAAATCATGGGATCCACCCTCAATGAAAGATCTCATCTGAATGAGTGGAAGGACACAGTTTCAAAGTATAGGAAAGATGCCAGTGAACGTGAGGACAGGAGGGACCAACGTGAGGACATGAGGGACTAATGTGAGGAGAGGAGAGACGCTCGAGATGAGAGGTGGTGGCAGGAAGATCAGAGGAGGCAGGATGCAATGCTGGGGCTGCTGTGTGAGCAAACAGACATGCTCCGACGTCTGGTGGAGCTTCAGGAATGGCAGCAGGATCACAGACTGCCGCTGCAGCCCCTGTATAACCACCCTCCCCCCTCACCATGTTCCATAGCCTCCTCACCCAGATGTGTAAGAATGCGGGGGGGAGGCTCCGTGCACCCTCCCATTCCACCCCAATGGACAGCCCAAGCAAAAGGCTGTCATTATTTTAACCTTTTTTTAGTGGTCTTTTCCTTCCCTCCGATCCTCCTCCCAAACCCCACCCAGGCTACCTTCTCAGTTCTCTCCCTCTTTTTATAATCAATTAATAAAGAATACATGCTTTTTAAATGATAGTGACTTTATTTCCTTTGAAAGCAAGCTGTGATCGAAGGGGGAGGGTGGGTTGCCTACAGAGAATGAGTCAATAAAGGGGGCGGGTTTTCATCAAGGAGAAACAAACAGAACTTTCAGACGGTAGCCTGGCCAGTCATGAAACTGGTTTTCAAAGCTTCTCTGATGCACAGCGCTTCCTGGTGTGCTCTTCTAATCACCCTGGTGTCTGGCTGCGCATAATCAGCAGACCTGCCCCATCAACATCATGATCTCCAAAGTGCCGGGACCCGCCGTTTGAGAGAAGTCTGTGTCCATGTCCATGTCCTCATCACTCTCGTCGCCGTGCTGCCGTCGCCGCCTCCTCCTTGCCTCATTTTTCTGGTCCTGGTTCAGCATAAACTGCACGATAATGCGCGAGGTGTTTACAATGTTCATGACTGCTGTCTTGAGCTGAGCGGGCTCCATGCTTGCCATGGTATGGCGTTTGCTGTGTTCACCCAGGAAAAAAGGCGCGAAATGGTTGTCTGCCATTGCTTTCATGGAGGGAGGGGTGAGGCTGTACCCAGAAAAACCTGTGGCAATTTTTTTTGCCCCATCAGGCACTGGGATCTCAACCCAGAATTCCAATGGGCGGGGGAGACTTCGGGAACTATAGGATAGCTATGGGATAACTACCCACAGTGCAACGCTCCGGAAATCGACGCTAGCCCCGGTACATGGATGCACACCGCCGAATTAATGTGCTTAGTGTGGCCGCATACATTCGACTTTATACAATGTTTCCAAAATTCGAATTCTGTAAATTCAGATTAATTCCGTAGTGTAGACATACCCTAAGAATCAAACATGCATGGATTATGTGCCTGGAAACTAGTTATTTATGTCATTATTAGAAAGTTGTATATATAGAGTGATTTAATCCTGTATAGAGGGCCCATCAGGTCCTCAACATTTAGGCCACTGGGGTCTTGAGTGGATGCAGGACCATGCCTGAGTCCTCTTTATTGGTATGAATTTCTCCCAACATGAACTCAGCTAGAGCAAAAAGCGTGTCATCATGAGATTCATACTGCACTGCCTGCCTGACAGTGATTCAGAGAACAGCTCAATCTGTTCTTAACTGGAACAAAATGTTCAAAGAGTCAGACTGATTAAGATCTATACTATTAATTCAGAGCACACATTTCCCAAATAAAATACTTTTTTTTTTAAATTTGATTAAATAAATCTATTTTCCTTATACACAAATGCCAAACTCTATTAGGCATCTAACTATCAGGACTACATGTCTCAAATGATTGAGGTTAAATATATGTTTGCTGGTCAGCCTGATGGCTTATTGACTGGTTTTCAAACCTACCCTCAGATTCCTACACAATGGATCAGCAGAGAAAAGGAGTATCACTGAAGTTGCTTTCTTACACCTTACACCACCCCCAGATGTACCTGTATGCACACATATTCACACTGAAATGTGCTACATCATGTCCATACACCCTGCAGTATCCAGGCTGAAAGCAGCAGTATCATGAAGATCTTAGTTTCAGCTGAAAAATGTTTGTAGCTTGCTATTGGGGAAGAAGGACTTTAAAATGGAGATATGTTGTCACTCAAAATAAAGGAGTGAGTGAAAGCCCAACACTCGTCTTTGGGCCATTCCAATAGTTATCAGGTTGGTGATCTTGCTTCATGTCCCATTTTTGGGCAGGGTCAGAATGAGTAAGGGGCAGATCAAACTTGAGTCGTTTATAGCTAATACATGAAAAATACCATCCCAGAAGAGCCAAATAATAATCTTAGCAGAAAAAGCATGTATGATAAGATTGCTTGGGATGGGAAAATGGATGGCTTATCGAGCAGGGTATCACCATGTGATATGAATGGAGTAGGGTCAATAATTACTGAAAAATCATTTGTTTGATGAATTTCTTCAAATTCGCTGCAAATGGATTGTCGTTTTCTGAATTTGTTTCCTATTCAAAATGATTCATCAAGCTGCTGATAGATATTGGGTAATATTTGCAATTAGTTCTTAGGCTGTACTATGTCGGCAAACAGAATGTGAAATCCAACCTGGTTTGATCAGATGCAGGTTGTGGTATGTTTCTGTATCCTGACTGCATGAACACTGTAAAAACTATCAGCATGCTGGTCAGAAAACTCATAATTACAAAGTCAAAATTTACTTTCAAACTGGCAAAAGGATCATAGAACAAAGTCCAATATTGCCAATCCACTGTAGCACTAGTCTTCTGTATTTTAAAGTGACAAACTTTTTTCCACCTATGTTCATAAAAATATCAAATTACTGGCTGCCATATTCTGGAGGGTCATCAAGAGCAGTGAGGGGTTCTGTCATCACCTGCCTTGGTGCCTTAAAATTCTCTGCTGCTGTAGCAACCCTGTCTGGATGTTCCCAGCCAGCATACAAGCATGCACTGAGTGTTAGTGATAAGCAACCCTGGACCAGGAGTTCTGACTCAGCAGCTTGCTTGTTACCCCACAGCCACACTCTGGCCTCCACCAGTCTTGGTTACACCTGGAAAGATGATTCCCATCATCCCCCAGTCCCGAATTTTCCCACAATCATGTGCTGTACAAAATCCAGCCCTCTCCAGGACCATTCAGAGGAATAATAAGGTTCGTCTGCTCCTCTAACGGGACAAACTGCATAGTTATTACTTTAACTGGAGTTAACTAGCACTTCAGTTCAAACACAGCACTGGGTTGGTTTAGAAGATTAAAAGTAAAAACAGTTTATTAACAAAAGGAAATGGGATTTAAGGGAGTTCAAGTATAGAGGATAGAGTTAGAAATGGATACAAGCAAATAAAAGTGAAAAATGCTTTTTAGACACTAAGCCTCGATAAAACTACAATCTTGGTTCAAGGTAAGATTTTTTTACCACACTTCCTTCCTGCGAGATGGCTGACCACCTTCTAGGTCAGGACCTCCCACAAAGTCCAGAGTACTTGGTTCCGTTGTCTTCTTAGGTGAAAGATAACTTGGGGTTGTTTGCCCCTCTCTTTTATAGTCCAGTCAACTTTTAAATGGATTCTTCTGAAGGTTACCCCCAAAGTAAAGTTCATTCAAGCTGTGAGGAAGGCGCCATGGAGTCTGAAGGTGAAGGAAGTTCCATGCTGGTTTCTTCCCTTGCTGGTGTTTGCTAAAAGGCAAATTGACCTGTTCCTGCAATCTCCTCCCCATGCTGTGATGCTGATTCGTTATCTCCTCCCCTAATCAGCTTGATGGCTTAGTTTACCTTTTATGTAAATATACTTCCATTGTCTCTTAATGAATCTTGGAAGTATCTTCAAGGTGGATGCACCACATTCCTTTGTCTAGGGTGGGGTAACTTCAGCCTGCCTGGCAGACATACTTTAAGAACATAATTCCCAATATTTTTGTAATTTTGAATTTCTCCTCTGTACTTACACCGTGCAATAATATTAACGATCTGTATGTTATTAGCTTTTTATTCATATTGTACATGACACTTTTAGATACTGGTTATGACATTAATGAATTGGGGCACACTGAAATGGTCAGGCCAGTTGAAACTCACTACCTGATACCATTGAGACCCTTGCCCTCTTGCATTGGGATGCTGTTAGGGTCACACTGGCCTAAGGATGGAGTTGATAACAGTGGATATTGCATAGAACTATTCCTTTCACTATGAGCTTTCCGAATGCCAATTATTTTAACAAGATACTTGGTATTAATACAGATTAATACTTTTTTGTTTCTGTAGCTATTATATATCATAAGCAAACTTTACCTAATGGGTTGCTTAGACACTGGTAGAAATAAGTGAGACATTAATTAGAAATAACTGGCCAATTATATACAGAAATACCCTTGAAACTGTGACTTGAATATGATCTAGTTAAGCTTCACAAAAAAATTACTGTTTAGTCCCTTCTTATGTTATGCAGCTGGTTGAATATAATTAGTGACAATTAAAATAAAGTGATAATTATTTTGTTTACCTTAGACACGGGAACAGTCTGTAGTTTCTTGTGGCTTCAAAGGGAGTGGTATGGAACATTCGGCCTCTAAAGTGAAAAGAGTGGATTTGGTTTTATTTCCTGGTTTTGTGAAAAGAAGGAATATTTCAACAGTGCATCTTTGCTTGTTTTCATTTTTTTTTTTTTTTTTTTTTTTTAAACACAAAAACTATGATGTGGCATCAAAGGAAAGTCTTATGGAAGAGCCACAAAATAAAGAAACATTTTCCACAAACTCACTTACCTCACCCCAGTGGGACTAGAGATATGGCCACAGTAATTACAGAGCTAGTTGAAAATTTTCTTACCAAAGTTTTCCATCAGAAAAATTCCATTTAATTTAAATCTTCCACAAGAATGTGTTACTTTCAACAATATTTTGTTAAAAATAAAATGCATTGATCAAATCAAAGTGTTCTGTTTTGATATTTTCAGAATGGAATATTTTAGTTTTTCATTTGAAAATACGTTTTTGTTTGGAAGTTTATCTTATATTATAAAAAATAAGAAGTCAAAAGCAAAACAAAACATTTTCAGTTGATTTTTTCCCCAAAAGTCTTATTGTATGGGAAATTTCCAAATTCTCGTTTTGCATTCCAATTTGGACCCAAAACAAAGTTTGAAATTATAGCATTTCCTGCAAAGTAGAAATTCCAGTTCTTTCACAGCCCTAGAAATAAAGTAAATACATGATGAAATTGTAGCAGATACTTAAGACCAAGACGATGATAATGATATGAACATCATTTCACTTCTTTTGGAAGCACTCGTCACACACTCGATTAGAAAAATTACAGGGAAAGCGTCTGCTCAGGACCTGAGCTATCAAGCCAATACTTCTGCATTAAAAGAGCGAGAGAAAGCAATAATAAGCCTGTATCACTGTGAAATAATAGCAAAAAAAGCATCCTCATCAGCTTTTAATAGGACTGTACTCAGCAAATAAATAGATTACAATGGCTCTCTCTCAGTCTTGATCCCTGATTTGAATCAAAGTCACATCTATAGAGAGACTCATGTTCTGCCTCCAATATACCCAGATATTTATAACTCCTGTTACTGTTTCATGCACTGAAAATTTGTCTGCACTATTATGACTACAAAGGACATTGTCCTATCAAGACAGATTAATTCTAAAAGAAGAATCCCTTTTGTAGAGGATCAGGCCGTAATAGATGAAGAGGTTATGAATGTTCTGCCTCTCCTTGGGATGTCAAACAGCCATAATACACAAGTCAAACTCGAAAGGTAAATAAGGCACTTTCATGTCTCAAAGGCCAGGATTACTGCAATAAGCTTTATTTGAGTATATGCTTAAAAACCAATAACAGCTTGCGCTACTGTAGAACAGAGCAGCATGACTGCTCAAAGGGCTGCAAGAGTCAATGATTTCTATGTTCTAAGAATTGCACTAGCTACCTCTTTTCCTGCTAGGGCACGTCAAGGCCCATTAGTCTTTAAAGCTGTAAGTAACAGCTGTTGCTCCTTACCTCATTATTGCAGGGGGAGAGGGGAACCAAAGCATTGAACACTGAACTTAGGGGAAGCAGGATCAAGATTACTCAGAGATTTGGGGGCATGAAAGAGGCTGTGATCTCTCTCCCCAAACATGCCACTGAAGATTTTCTGAGGGCCATGGTGGGTGTGGAACAGAGTTGCAGGGTACTGTGGCAGTGTAGTTACTCTGAGCAAGTAAATTGTACTGACGAGGCCAAATTTCAGAAGCCAATGGGAGTCTGATATTGACTTCAGCATGACCAGGACCTGGCCCATTATCTTTAAGAAAGGTAATTTAAAAAACAAGAGTCATTTTCTACACTGAGATAAATTCCACACAGCTCCTACTGAAGCCATTTCAATAGAAATCCACAATCTTCCAGCAAAGCTTGGGGAATGACATCAACATTCATAAAGTTGCAGCAAAGTTAATTTTTAGAATCAGAAGGTGGGGGAGACATTTTGCACTAGCTGTTATCTCCAGCAATATTGGCTTTGCCTTGAAAATCTACCCTTAAAAAAGGGTTAAAAATCAGCAGCCTTTAGCTGTACTGCAATATGAAACTGCACTACTTCTTCAGGTGGGTAAAGCTTAGATGTTTCTCCTATTAGTAGCTACATATTTAGGGCTCATCTTTCTGCTCAGACTTGTGGAAATGACTCTCACTGAAGAAGTTGGAGTCATGTGCTGCCAAGGGTGGAGCTAGTCCCTTCATGTAAAATGATAATAGAAAAATAAACCCAAACCTTTCTTTAACTTTGAATATTATCAGGTTGAAAAAGTAAAGTCCTTTGTGTTTTAAGTTCTCAAAACAAACAACTCACACGTATTTAATGAATTCTGAGCTTTATTGGCATAACACCATTGTCCAGCATAATCATTCAGAAAAAAAAAAGTCTTTTAATTAAGAGATCTGCTTTGGTACATTTTCACTTGTGCTGGTATTACGTTTCCTTTCCACTATATGTTTGCTCAGCTCTGCCCAGAGCATGCTCAACTGTTTGTACAGTAACAGAACTCCATTTCTCCAATAAAGATAAAAGAGTGGCTAGAAATAGAAGAACTCAGCTGATAAAACTAACAATGGATATACAGGGCAGTTTTGCACTCAGGGGCAGCTCTATGTATTTTGCTGCCCTAAGCATGGCAGTCAGGCAGCCTTCAGTGGCATGCCTGGGGGAGGTCAGCCGGTCCCGCGCCTTCGGCGTACCCTTCGCTGAATTGCCGCCGAAGCCGCGGGACCGGTGGACTTCCCGCAGGCATGCCTCCAAAGGCGGCCTGACTGCCACCCTCACAGCAACCGGCAGGCCGCCCCCCGCAGCTTGCCGTCCCAGGCATGCACTTGGAGCGCTGGTGTCTGGAGCTGCCGCTGTTTGCACTTAAAGGAGATTTTTGTGCAAAGTAGATTAGGACTGTCACTTTACTTCTTCACATGTGTGTATTGCACAGCACTGAAATGGAATACAAATAAATATGGTATGTAGCAAGACCTCTGCAGGTTAAACAAATGAAAACTTAGCCAACTTTTGCCTTATGCAAGGACTTGTTCCTATACAAGTACTTGCTCTGCTTTGACATTTAAATCTATAGCTAGATATTAGAAAACAGCAAAGCAGCTCTGGAATGATTTGGGGACTAGACTTCCAATCCCAAGGAATAAGGAGCACCGTGAGAAGGCTGCATGGGAAAGGAAAGATGGTCCAGTGGTTAAAATGCTAGCTTGATGTGAGACGGACCTAGATTCCGTTCCTGCTTTGCCACAAACATCATATATGATCTCTGGCCTGTTGTACAAAAGGAGTTAGGAATGATCCCGAGCACCACAGTGCCTAACTGTTAGGTGCCTGGAAAAGGGCTGTGATTCATGAAACCTGGAGTTAGGCACCTAAGCTCCTATGTAATGAATGGGGAGAAACAGGCACCTTAGAATGTGATGCCTAAGCCAACCTATGGGAGACGATGACAATACAGGTGTGTGCTAAGCCCTGCTCCTCTCAGGGAGATTGGTGCCTATATCCAGTCTGTAGGGAGGTGAATATCTCTGCTTTTGATTCACAGCTGGGAACTTTCTTCAGAGTTTGGCTTTGTGCATAGATGCCTAAGAGGAAGAGGTGCCCCTCCCTTATAACTTTTGCCCCATGGTTAGAGCACTCACTTTGGATGCGGACGACCCAGGTTCAGTTCCCCACTCTCTGCCAGAGGGGGAAGAAAGGATTTGACCAGGGCCTGCCACCTCTCAGGAAAGTTCTCTAATCACTGATCTATGGGCTATCCTGATGTGGGCACTCTCAGTCTCTCCTGTTGAAGCTGTTTCACTGTGGATAAAGAGTGACTGCAGCAGGGGTTTTGGAACCGGGGTCTCCCACCGTCCATGTCGGTGCCCAAACCACAGGACTCCAGTCATTCTCAGACTCTCTCTCTGGATCAACGACTGCTCCACAGTGGATAAATACTTAAATAGCCATTGTGCCAGAGAGTGAAAATGACTCTGTAGTCCAGGGATTAGAGCACTCTGCTGAGACGTGGGAGACCCCTGTTCATATTTTTTCCTCCCCCTCTTCCTGGGTCTCCCATCTCCCAGGCAAGTGTGCCAATCACAGGGATAAGAGCAATAAGGCAAGCAACACCACCACCTCTTCCCTCCTTGGACCTATCCTACACCCCTATATTGCACCTACTTAGTGAGATCCAGGCTGGGCAGCATGCTTTTAGCACCATGTGGACATACCCTTTTAGGCATCAAGTGAGTTGAGGCACCTGCAGGTTTGGCAGATCATAGTCGAGACAAAGAAGGGACTTAGCCCCCTAAAACAGGGACTTAAGTACCTAATTCCTTTTGTGCATCCAGCCTCTGTACCTCAGTTCCTCCTCTGTAAGAAGGAAATAATAGTACTTCAGGTGCTCAGATACCACGGTGACCATATAAATACCTAAGGTAACTTGGTAGGTGTTGTGCTAAACTCATCTTTCCTCCTCTGGCCCATCATAAGTAATACCAAGTTTCTGCCCTGAATTGTCACCTCTCAGTGATGATGGAAAATCCTGATTTGCTGTTAATACTGTGACATTGCTACTGGCCTTCTTTGTGGGGATGGTGACGCTTTCTGGAGTGAAGTCACAGAATACATGCGACAATCCAATCCTGCAGGCTTTATCAGTGAGATTGATTTTACTGACATCAGTGGATTTACTCAGAGAAAGGTTACAGCAATCTATCTGGATCTTACTTTGCCTTCATTAAAAACACAACAGTGTATTACAATGAGGACACAAAACACTATTATGAACACCACTATGTTTGGGAGCATGACTGTAGAATATAAGGGTGATTTCACGTGAGTAAGAGCATGGGAATCTGGCTCTGAAAAGTTTAAGTAAGATGTTCTCTTATTTTGTAATAACAAAGGTACACCTCTACCCCAATATAACACAACCCGATATAACACGAATTCGGATATAACGCGGTAAAGCAGAGCTCCCGGGGGGGCGGAGCTGCGCACTTCGGTGGATCAAAGCAAGTTTGATATAACGCGGTTTCACCTATAACGCGATAAGATTTTTTGGCTCCTGAGGACAGCATTATATTGAGGTAGAGGTGTATTTTTAAAGACTATGCTTCAATGCAATAATGCAGCGACTTAAGGCAAAAATAACCAGTGCATCTGAAATCAAGGATATTCTCAGTAACTTACACTCTACTTTTTTTGTTTTCACAATAGTTGAGCTACGGATAGAATACCAGCACTAGCTGTCCATTTTGTAGCTTTTAGAAATTTGTGTTAATTGAATCTCAATGCAATTTTTTGTATGCACTGCTTCTTAGCACCTAATATTGCATATTGTTAAATATACATGTCCCTGGTATCTCTGATCTATAAGCACTAGCTCATATTTAGTAGAACGAATGTTGAGATTACCATGTAAGGGCATTGGAAACTCAATCTGCTCTACTTGCTATACAGCTGAAAGCAACCTTAAGTTGCTACATGTGTTCTTGCTTCTGACCCTTAGAAACTCACCTCTCACACAAAGAGCAACTGCTCTGCTAAGATAATGATCTGCCATTGGTGTTTTGTTCAGTCTTCTGCTAAGACTTACCTTAGCTTTTGAATAATAACTTCACACTGTTGAACCCTTTACATGGAAAATATTTTTTAAAACATGTAATGTCTTTATATATGTTTCACATGTGTATCTCATTAGAATTTATGAGATCGTCTGGTCTTAACAAGATTTTATTTAAAAAAAAAAAAAAAAAGCTAACACAAAACACCTCTGAGAAAGGAGCAAGCAGCCTGATTGCTTTTTCAAGTGTTTCTGATTCTTTTTATTTGCATGGCGGGGAAAAAATGTGTTGTGAAAAAAAAACAACAACCCATGTTCAAGATCCACTGTTCTAGGTAAAGCCATAGTACAGTAGCTGATTTATTCTCCTTGAGCAAAAGAATTGAGCATACTAGTATTCACAATCCCAAAAATTCAAAACTCAGAAATTCCCATAGCCTTTGAGGCTTGCCTCAAAAATTCTCGAGTGGCTTAAAAATATGCAATTTTAAAACCAATAAACTATGTTCCTTCTATTCGTCTTCTCTTTGCTGAGCCTTTAGGGTGCCCTCTGGTCACTTTTTTCAAGCTTTGTCCTACAACTTACTTTTTTTACATAATGAAAGTCAAGAGTCTTCCATCATCACATGAATTCCAGTCAGGATTGGGGCTGCATTGTGCAAGGTGTTGCACAAACCCATAAGAGAATGGGTTCACCACTGCATTGTTCTAGTTTCAGTGGAGTAGTAGACTGGTGACTCAAGCCCAAGATGTCCCTGGCCCCCAAAGAGTTTATAGTCTACCCTAAGACACAATATCACATGTGAGTTTAACAAAAAGTGAAGCAGTAAGGAGAATGAAGCCAACAGCAATAATATTGTGCACTTATCCCACCTACAAGTAGCACGACTTGGGGGCAAATTCTCTTTTGACTTCAGTCCTTTGAAATCAATAGAGTTATACCAGCAGACAATGTGGTCCTTGATGTTCACATTCAGGTGTGTAATTTTATATGTATTATATTTTTTTATAACCTCTGCCTGCTTCTAATTTCATTTTATTCTAATGTATTTTCCTGTTTCTGCATTCTCTCTCCTAAACTTCTGCCTATTTCTATCCCTTTTCTTTCTAAATCTCTGCTTGTCTTTCTTGGTCTTTAAAACTTCTGTATGGAGTTGGTATTTTAACCTCTGCTTTTTTAACATCTATCCACAATCTCATAACAGCTGGGCAGGTACTGAGTTGTGAATACTACTCCTGACCACCTAAAAATTAGGCACAATCAATTATTTTTGCTATCCTGTCTCCCACCCTAGCCTTGGGTGCTTTTTGTCTCATCCTACTGTTATGTCTTGTATATTGTAAAATCAGTGGGTCAGGGACTGTCCTTTACTTTATGTTTGTACAGCATCTAGTACAACGAGGCCCTGAGATTAAATTAAATAATATTTTTAACGTCAGCCTATTTCTATTCGGTTTGTTTATTTGTTAAATTATTGTAACCCTTTGTCTTGTCTCCCTCTCCTTCCTTTAAAACATCTACCTAGTTTTATCAGGACAAATATTTCCCTCTTGGCTGATTTTGTTAATCTCAGGAAAGTGTCCGTCTCAGGTTTCTCTTGAGTTGTTTCATGCAGTGAGTCTTGCATCTCTTCTCCATCATATGAGGAACATGCTCAAGACATTCCCTGTGCATCACAGGACATCCCCAAGAGGCCCATTGATGAAACTGATATAGTGAGGAATTGGCCTCATTACATTTTAAGTATTTCCTTTAAACAGGGGAGGCCAGCGAAGTAAAGGAAAAGTGACTCCTAATTCTGAATCCCAAGTTTATTATTACAATTGATTTGTTAGTATTGCATTTTGTCTGTACAGGGGAAATTTTGTTTAGGGGAAATTTTTCAAAAGAGATTTAGAAGCACAAGCCACATTGAAAATCAGGGGGATTTAAGCTTCTAAATCTCTACAACACTTTTGAAAATCTCCCTCTTGCTAAGTATTTTGTGTGGGTGTAACAAGGCAGAGCTTCTCCCAGCTCCCAAATACTCACAACTGCACTCACAGCCTTTCAAGCAGGCAGTTTTATTAGCCAAACTTAAAAATGGTTTCTTAGCTCACCCTGGGCTATAAGCCCCAGTGTATTTTTCCCTTTTACCTTTCAGGTTCTCACTCCCTTCCCAGCCAGGCAACTCTGGCAGTCTTCGTCTCCATTGCTTCCTAGCTCTGACTCACTGGGTCTTTCTTTCCCCAGACTCATGCACCCTCTTTTAAAGCTTAACTTGGGTCATCTGATACAGCACAAGTACACTGGCCCAGCTTCCTCTTAAAGGATCAGTGTCATGCTAAGAAACTGGGATTTTCAGAAGTGCTCAGTACTGACCCAAGTCTGCTCTCCTGGACATCAATCACTGAACTCCATGGAGGCAGAATTAGGTCAAGACTGAGAATTTTGGAAAAACCCATGATGTATTTGTTTGGTGAGGTTTCCAAATATAAAATTATTTTCTTTGTTGGGTGCTATTTAGGCTGTATTTTCTTACATTGCAAATTAAATTCCTGTATATTTCCTCTCAGACATTAACTGTTGTGATAGGAATTGTATATTGTTTAAGATAAAGTATCTTACCCTGATCTGCTCTCATATAATGCATGGTGCTTCAATTGACTTCAGTGGCATCCTGCTTGCATGTCTGAAGGCAGAATTTGGCTCTTTGACTTGAATATTTGTATCCTTACGCAACACCAGAAGTACAGCACTTGGAGTACACCAGATTTTCAAAATATGGGCTCTGTTTGTGCACATGCAGCTTTGCACAGTCACTTCTATGTGCAATTTTTGTGCATGCAGCTGATATAACTAACATGTGCAGGCCGCAGTGTGGGTGCAAATGGAAAAACAAACATGCACAAAAGCCACTTGTCTGTGATCCATATCCATTTTTTATGTTCCCAAATGTAGTTGGCATCTTTAAGTTCTACCCTATTGGGTTAAAAGGGGGACTTTGAACATTTGGAACTGGGTGAGATCAAGCTAATCTGGGGCCTTGTTCAAAGTTATTCAATTCTCCTCCCATCCACTGCAAGTCCAGATTCAGTAGTCAACCTTCTCCTCCCGTCTGCCTCAGATTGTTTTACCATGTCAGCTATGGTGATTTGGTCCTATGATGTTTGGAGGAAGCAAAAAAGATTTCTTGATCCCTTCCTGATCTCTAGGGTTGCCAATTTTGGCTGGATATATTCTTGGAGGTTTCATCACATGACATAATCTTTACTCAAAGATGAATCTTTAATTACTGGAGACTCCGGGACACTCCTGGAGGGTTGGCAACCCTACAAAAGTTCTGACACATCTGTCAGAATACCTCCCTCTTTCAAGGTTTAGCTCTATAATGCAAACACACAAGGCTTCTCCCCATGTGACCCATTCTTGCTGGCTAGTCCAAAGCCCAAGCACATTGGTTGATTAGGCTGTTAAGTATTTTTCATGGCAATTTGCACACATTGTGCTTTACAACTGATTCAGCAGCTGATAATTCAAGATCTCTTCGTGCCACTTGCTGCATATCTTTATTGTGTAAGATAACATTTCTGGAGCTCTCCAATTTAACTAAGACCTTCTCTTCATACAAATTTGCACCAGTTTAATTAAAACCAGAGCAAACCCTTACGTGGACTCTCTCATTTTGGTTTAAGAATGGTTTATTTTGCTGAACCTGTTCCTAATTTCTTAAACAAAATTGAAAAATGTCTGTTTTAAACCAGAATAAGAGCATTCACACAGCCTTTTGCAGTAGTGCAGGTGTAGCTGCGCTGCTGTAGTGCTAGAAATTTACTACAGCAACAGAAGGGGCTCTTCCATTGTAGTATATTAACCTCCTCAAGAAGAGGTAGCTATGTCGGCGGAAGAATTCTTCTGTTGACCTAGTGGTGTCTACACCAAGGTTTAGGGAGGCGTAATTACATTGCACAAGGGCTTGAAATTTTTCAGTCTTTGTAGTTTAGACTAGCCTTGAGTCAGTTTAAAAATCACCACTTTAATTAATATGCTGCAACTCCATGTTAGACAAGCCTTATATGTCTTAATGATTATGGGTTTGTCCAGATTAGGAAGATTTGCTCTGATCGATATATTGGCACCTAATGTAAACTGACTGCAATAGTACAAAATGGCTTGTATGCAGTATGTCTACACTGATATAATTAACCCAGTCTGCAAATTTCCCTCAGGTAGGCAAGCCCTATGGCCCATATGAACCCCTCCAGGGCAAAATAGCATGGAGGGAAGTGAAGTGATTTCAAAACTGCAAGCAGCATTGATACTCAATCTTTCACAGATCTTGAGGGGACAGGGGACGTGTAGCTTAATGGGGTGTTTCCACCTTCCCCTGCACTCACCTATCAAGCTTGCACATTTTCGGGGGAGGGTTCAGAACTGCAGAAACTACACAGAAGAGGGACATCCTGCCTCTGCCTGCTTACCTGTACTCTCAATTGTGCATCCCTGTGGTTTTACATCCATCCACACTGCACAACCAATAGAAGAGTCTATAACACATGGCTTGGATTGTCTCTCAAACACTTGGGATCAGTTTCATCCCTGGGTAAATCCACTAAAATCAAGGAAGTTTTAGTAAGGAACAATTTAGTCCTTATCTTTTCTGTATTTCAGTTAATTAAATACATTAATTAATAAAATTAATTTAAAAATCAAATCAAACCATTCTTCCTGGGAGAGGGAAGGAAGGTTTTTAGATAATGTTCAGGGAAAAACACTTCTTAATTGAAAACAAAACCCCAGCTAAATTAAAGCAACATCTTGGGTGGTTTGCTAATCATGTTAGCAATTTGGGGCTTGCTGACTCTTTCAGAGCAAGAGTGAAAACATTTGCGCTTTAAACTCAATCCCCAGAGGAAATTGTCTGAGCAGAGGCTACGAGCCAGATCCTCAATTGGTGACTTCAGTGGTGGGAACAGTAGCTAAGTGAGAGAGCAGCTGTTCTGAGAATTTACAAAGAACAGGTAAAATGGTTCATTTCATCCAGGATGTGTGCAGCTGTAGATAAAAATAAATAAATAAATAAAAATCTAAATGTGTAGTTAAAAAAATTAGTCAGCTCCTCAGCTGATGTAAATCAGTGTAAATCAATTTGCACCAGCTGAGGATAAAAGTCTTCCATTTAATATGATACCAGAGCTGTGGTTATTCAAGCTTATTTTAAGTAGGGTGCATGTGTGTAATGGAAATGCAGTAGTTAAGATGCAGTATCTAGGCCGTGGTTCATAAGGGTTTTATATTCTTTTGCAAATGCTGGATTACAAAACCATGGCACCTTATAGGTAAAAGAAGATGTTAGCGAAGGACAAGAGTGCAGTGATGTTTTATAATACAGATTGTAATCCCATGTTATCTTTTTCCTCCGATTTTTCTGAATATAGAGACAAAACTAGCTTGATGAGATGACTATTGACTAAAGCATTCATGTTGCTGTAGACTGAATTATTCTTTCATAAGAGCAATGCCGGTTTTGGTCTTTAGTTAGATGTTTGTCTAAGAAGCTTCACTCAAAGAAGAGGTTCATCTGAACAAAAATAGCCAGCTTCCTTGTTGCCACACGTGGTGAATTTTGTGGGCCAGATCCCCAGCACAAGTAATTGTTGATTAGTACATCTGAGTATCTGGCCCTCTGGTTTCACCATTATAAAGAACAAAAATGAAGTATGCCACAATGTATTCTTAAACAAATTGAGCATTTCAATTGTTCAGAGCAATATGATCTAGACCATATTCCAAATATTTATTGTATATTCTGCACTCTTTCCATGCTTGAACCTTAGTTAATGGTTACAGGTGGTGTGAACACAAAAAGGGAAGACACTTTCATTTACATTGTGTAAACTGGGAATCAATCCATGAACCCCAAGGGAGTTACATTGGTGCTAGTGAAAGGAGAAGCTGGCATAAGAGATCTGCAATAAAGGCCAGAGAGGGAACTGGACAGGAAAAAAAATCTTTAGGCTCATCCCTTCAAGGTGCTGAATGCCTTCTCTGCAGCGCTGAACAATTTAATAGACTAATTTTTAAGGCCAAAAGATCTGAGTCTTTCCTCCTGCATAACCCAGTGCATAAAACCTCACCTAATAATCTCTGCATCAAGACCACAGCTTTTGTTTGGTCTATAGCATATCTTTAAGAGAGATATCAGTCTTGTTTTAAAGATGTCAAATGATGGAGAATCCATTATGTCCCTGGGTAACTTTTTCTAGTGGTTAGCTACCTTCAGTGTTTAAAAACAAAAAAAACTTGACCCTAATTTCAAATCCTTCTTAATTCAGTGGGATTTGAAGGCACTCAGCACCTTGCAAATATGGGCCTTTTGAGATCTGCTGATTTCACTTTTCCAGAACGCTTTCATTTTTTAAATGTGAATTTAGACCTCTTTAAAGTACAGGATTGGCAGCATACTATACTCTTACTTGTGTGAAATCAGAGATTGTCCTGAGCTATGATATTTAGATTTCAATATTCCCAGGGTCTAAAGTGTTGTGATCTAGTGTTCTGGTTTAGGTCCATTTGTACTGAAAGGGGATATTTTTAAAGGAACATATTGTTGATTGGGTGAACTTCTGGCCCCATTGAAGTCAATGGGGCCAGAATGTCATCCATTGATTTTTCTTGGTCATTCTTTGGCTTATCATTCCAGCTGGCATCTTGCTTTTTAACTCTTATTACCTTTAGGAAATGGTTGCATATTATAGCTACTCTGTAATGCAGAAATATTCACTAATGCTTAAAAGCCAGGATTTGGGTTCAAGATTAAGGCCTCATTGTGTTCGTTGTTATACAAACATGTAAAAGAGTATACAATCTAAACAGACAAGTTTTAGGCTCCTAAGTGTCTAAATCCCATTTGAAAATGTCCATTACGGTCCTAAAGTAGGTAGCATTGCAACACTGAGCGCAGCAATGCCTAAATACCTTTAAATATCTGGGTTAGCCATTTACCCAAGGTCACAAAAGAAGTCTGTGCCAGAGCAGGATACTGAACTCATATCTTCTGAATCCCACTCCAGTACCTAAACCATAAGACCATGCAGGGGGGTGGACTAGATGACCTCCTGAGGTCCCTTCCAACCCTGATATTCTATGATTCTATGTTCTCTTTCAAGGTAAAGTATCTGGAAAGCTTGAAAAAGATACAGGACTTTGTCCTTGCAAGGACAGGTAAAGAATCAATACTCTGTGTGTGTGTGTGCTTTGTACTAGTTTCCTTTTGCTTTTGGCATACAGCAGGGATAATGCTAATGGCAAAGTTTCCCTGCTTGCACTAGACTGACTTTGCTGTTACAAAACGTCTCAACTTCAGATCACAGCTAAACCCACCTCAGATGACACTTAAAGTTTATGGTAGAGAGGCGTACATATCATTAAGTACCTCGTATTAATGTTAAAGGCTTCCTAAATTACCAGTCTTTTTCCAGATCCTTACTCCAGCATCCTCACAGCAGTGACTTTAAGAGAATTTCTCCTACAATCAGTTCTCTCTTTAACATAGATTGTAGGCTTAATTCTTCTCTTGCTTTATGCTAGCTTTACATTCATGTAAATGGAGTTATTTCTCATCAGTATATATGAGAAGACAAACGGGATCAGTGAATTTTTAAAAAATGACTGAAGTGAGGAATTATTTCCTCTTCTGGTCTTTTTTTAAAATCTGATCTGATAACTTTTTAAACTAGGAAGTGTGTATGCAGTCATTGCTTGCAGTAGCATGATCCTGCAATGGCAGCTGATGTCTCTAATATCTATGGCTAATATCTCCCACAGAAAAACACAATTTACATCAGCTGAGGCTATGCCCCATTGACTTTAGTGGGGCTACACTAATCTGCACCAGCTGGGATCTGGACCGCATGGTATCTATAGACCAGTCATAATGTACACCCCCCGCCCCATGAAACATTTAGTAACTTGGGGAGATAACCCAAGTCTGCTCAGACTCTTCTGAACCTTCTTTTCTTTATACCAGAAAATGTGGGTCTCCATTGTAAATCCAGTAGTTTTTACCGGTTAAGAAACTAAATTCCAGGGTAATAAGTCTCCATAAAGCAGTTACAACCACTCACATGAAGTCACTTTTATGTAAGCTGTAGATTTTCATACTACTTGTATATAATTCACATCTGGGGCTAGAGTCTGACTGCAACAATTGCAGCTCTGATTTTCTCTTCTCAGGCAAGGTCAGTTTTGTGGGCGGTTGGCTGGAGGAGGACTTTGTAGCATTGAGCACTAAGGATGCATGATTTGTAGAGGCAAAATGTTCTGCTTATTTGGGAAAAAGCCTATCATATGATGATGATCTTTCCATACCACCAGTAGCTGGGAGGATGTTAAAGAGCAGCTACTGAAGTTAGATATTTTTAAACCAGAGTGTCTGGATAACTTGCCTCCAAGAGGTTTAAAAGAGCTAGACAAATAGCTCTCTGGATTGTCAATGTCTCTAATAAGTCTTGAAACCTAGGATAAATTCCAGAGGACTAGAAGAAAGTTAATGTTGTGCCACTATTTAAAAAGGTAAATGAGATAACCCCAGTAATTATAGGACTATCAGCCTGACAGGGATCACTGGCAAAATAATGGATCGGCTGATATGGGACTGGATTCCTAAAGAATTAAAAGAGGGTAATATAACTAATGCCAAACACCATGGGTTTATGGAAAATAGATCTTCAGACCAATTTGGTATCATTTTTGATAAGATTACAAGTTTGGTTGATAAATCTAAGTACTGGTGTAATATATTTACACTTCTGTAAGACAGTGGTGCTGCTTGACATCTTGAATAAAAATTCAGAACCTTACAAAATTAATATGGCACATATTAAATGAATTAACATCTGACTGATACTCAAAATGTAACTGTAAATGGGGAATCATAATCCAGTGGGTGTATTTCTAGTGTGGTCCCATGACATGGTGCTGTTAACAGCTTCAACCTGGGCTCCATGGAAGCCAGTAACCTGATCACTTAAAACACTTAGAGCTCTGGGTGTGTTTAAGTAGAAGGGAGCACTTACATCTCCTGGTAGCCTGGTGAGTTAATTAGGTAATTAGCTCAGGAGCTGGAGAACCTAGGAAGGAAAGTAGGCAATACAAAAGGCTACCCTAGGGAGCTGGAAGGGTTTCCTTATAACTGCTGCTAAATGGTTGTATTGTATCTGGAGCTTAAGAAGGAAACAAATACACACATGTAATGAAGGTACCTTGGTGGACCTGTGTGCTGCTTATTTCACAAGAGGGCTTACTAGCAAGGGTTTTCCTGGAGAGGAAGGTGGAACGCCCATTCATAGCGATTGGTTCTTCCCCAATGTGAGACCTTTTATCCATAGAAGACAACATAAAATCATCGCTAATGAAGTTGGCTGATTATACCAAAGATTGGTATAAATAAATAACAGATAAGATGGATGACTGATGCAGAGCAATCTGATAATCTGGGCACAATCAAGCAATATGTGTTTCAGTATAGTCAAATATAAGGTCATACACCTTGGAGCAAAGTCTACAGCGTGTACTTGGTCAGTCTCTAAGTATCTACATGGGAAATAGAAATTTGATTATAGAGGGATCTTTAATTTAACAGACAAAGGTCTAACAAGATCCAAGGCTGGAATTCAGCCTTGAAATAAGACCTACATTTTTAACAGTGAGGGTAATTAACCATGGATTGTGTTGGATTCCCCCTCACTGGAAACTTTAAAATCAAGACTGGATGTTTTCTCTAAAAGACATGCTCTAGTTCAATCACAGCTGCTGGACATAAAGCAAGAATTATTTCAGTAATGTGAGATTTCCCATCCAGTGCCTACTATGAAATCTTTGAGGGGCAAGAAGAAAGCTTTTTGTGGACTAACGGGTGTGCATATTAGTGGATTCTACTGCAGTTTAGACTGTATAAAGCACTGAGCTACTTTTACAATTCCAATAGCCCGTGACTTAGCTATAAAAGGGGATTGAGCCTTCTAGCCTGCCCTAGTATATGCCTTTACAGAGTGAGGCTGGGATTCCCAATTTTCCATTGCTGAATAGCATTAGTTATCCCTTGTGGTTTCCCTTAGTCATTCATGAGATACTGTAAAACAATCACAGCTCCCTCAGCTGGGGGGTGGGAGGAGAAAGTTGATAGCTTTCAGCGTCGCATGGGCCAGTCCATCATAGACAGGGCTACTGTGGGAATTGTACCATTTCCTTGTGCAGAAAGACATTCAGTCTTGAGGTATTAATTTTACTTTAAAGAAAGGAAAAGGGAAGACTTTCATTTGGGAATAATGTAACTTTTGGCCAGTGAAACTGGTTCCTGAATGTAGCTGCCAATTTAGTGAGTGGAATGTCTTACTGGGGCAGCATTGGTCACTGGTATGCTTTTAGGTATAACTTAGACTCATAGACTGTAAAGTCAGAAGGAACCATCTAGTCATCTAGTCTGCACATTGCAGGCCACAGAACCTCACCCACCTGCTCCTGTAATAGACTCCTAACCTCTGACTGAGTTACTGAAGTCCTCAAATCATGATTTAAAGACTTCATGTTACAGAGAATCCACAATTTAAATTTAAACTGGAAAGTGACCCGTGACCCATGTGGCAGAGGAAGACGAACCGCCCACACCAATCCCCAGGGTCTCTGCAAATCTTACCTAGAGGAAAATTCTTTCACAACCCCAAATATGGTTGTCAATTGGCCCCTGAGCATGTGGATAAGACCTACCAACTAGACACTACTTCTCTGTAGTAACTCTGAGCCCTCCTCAACTAGTGTCCCATCACCAGCCATTGGAGATATTTGCTGCTAGCATTTGCAGATCAGCTACATGCCATTGCAAGCAGTCTCATCATACCATCCACTCCATATACTTATCAAGCTCAATCTTAAAGCCAAGTAGGTTTTTTGCCCCCACTGCTCCCCTTGGAAGGTTGTTCCAGAACTTCACTTCTCTGATGGTTAGAAATCTTCATCTAATTTCAAGTCTAAACTTAATGATGGCTAGTTTATATCCATTTATTCTTAAAGTTCTGTTTTTGACTTATAAAGTCCTAAATGGCCTGGGACCTGCCTGCTTAAGAGACAGCCTCTCTCTCTATGCTATACTGCTCCTGTTGTTGTTTGTTGATATTACTATGGTACAAATAACTAGAGGGCCCAAACAAGTTCAAGGCTCTGTAGTGCTAAGTGCTGTACAGACACAGTAAGAGATGGTCCCTGAACTTACAATCTAAATAATCAAGATAGACAAAGAGTGGGAGGGGAGAGAGAAAAGTAAAGTAACATATCCAAGCTCACACAACATGTCAGTGCTGCAGCTAGGAATAGAACCCAAGTCTCCTGAGACTCTTTCTAGTGCCCTATCCAACAGGCCACTATTCACTGCTGTTGTGATCTTGATATATGTGTGAGGGAACGTTGGGAAGAGTGTTCTTCACTAGGGTCCCTCAGCTTTAGAATTCACTCCTCTGCTCTTGGATTGAAAGAGCCCACACTTTGGAAAAGGATAGGCACATAGAGGGAGTGAGATGAGGTATTGGCTTGTTTAATGTATTGCTTGCTTACGGCTGGATTTTGTGAAGGGATGAGGGTGATTGAGGTGCTGTGTTATATTGCACGTGATTATATGTGATGGGCACATTTTTGTTTTAAAAATTGAAACTAATAACAAATAAACACAATGGCTCTTGGGAGCAATTTTTCTTTGCTGCAGTTCAGATTCCACAATAGCTCAAATTTACAAAGAGGGACAATATGAAGGTGCGAAATCTAGCACTAGGGTGTCAATTCTGCCTTCATTTACATGGCTACAACTCCTGCTCAAGTCCCTGGGCCCTGCACCCCTGAAAATGAGGATAGGATTGAAGTCAGCGAATGAATGCTGATTTACACCAACCAAGGAACTGTTCTGATGTGACTAGCACACTAATAGCACTTCCTAAATAATAATTCAAGATACTACAGATATGGGTGTACCATAGACAATGGTGAGATCTTGGTCCTATTAATGTCAAAATTCCTATTGACTTAAATAGGACCAGAATTTCATTCCAGATTGATTTATTTTATTGTTGATTTTCTCCTCAATATAATGTCTAGAAGTTTAAGAAAGCATGCTTGGAACTACGGTGAATACTTGCTCATGTGAATAAAAAAATAATAAAAAATGGAAAAAGTCCCACTGACTTAAAGCCTTAGTTCGGTGCATCTCTGGAAATGTTTCTTTTAAGAAGTCCCTGTGACACTAAATTCCAATCACATATTTCAACAGGTTTCAAGGAGATTAAAGCAAAATGTCCTAAGGGAAAACAATACCTACAGCAGTGATGGAATTCCATTGTGGGAATCCCAAGGGTAAATATACCAATACCCTTGAAAAGAGTGGACCTTGCACATAGTTTTGAATAAAGAAGGACTTTGTACACAAAGGGCCAGATTCTGATCCCATTCATGTGTAAAGCCAGAGAAACTCCACTTCCTTCAATGCAGCTATTACAGATTTATACCAGTGTAACTGAGATCAGTCTGTCCTAGAGAGTATATTAGGGGGATAGGAGGTAGAAAAGTACCATCAATTTTGATTATCATGACTTTTACAGATCAGTTATAATATCAGCACCCAAAGTATTCCTGTGAGTCACCTGCTTGAAATGAGCATGTTTTTTCAAAAATTGTTGTTAAATAATATGTATGTTCTATAGACTGAAGTTCCAAAGATGAAATTCCTCTTGTGACACTTGAAGACTCACTATAACTGTATATGAACTTAAATTTTGGAGGGTAGCCAGCTCCCAGAGAGGGGAAAGCACTTTCACCTTGCGGCAAAGTGTTAATTCAAGGAGTTAAGATTCTTCTCAAGGGTTCTAAGTGCTCTTGGTTCTACCATGCGAGATGAGCTCCAGGCAGCACCTTGATAAAGCTGATTCACTAATATGGGTCATGTGGTAGAACCAGGTAAGCAGCTCCATTGGGACTGCAGAAGACCTGCAAAGAAATATTGGTACTTACTGATCCATAACATGAGTGGGATTTGGTGGAAGGATGAAGCCAAGGGACTTTTACCTGTGGGACATTGTCACGGGTGGGTGGGAAGGGAATTAGATGCTAAAATTAGTGGAAGAGGGGGGATATTTTACTCTTTAGTTGCATATAAATTGTTGCTGTGTTTTCCCAAATTTATGGTAGTGTTCCCTTTCCCCTGATAAAGATTTTCTTGTTTGTGCATGCTTTCAGAGTTGGGCAGCTTTGCATATTACAAGTAACCGTGGAGGTTGTGTTTAGTCTTCCCAGGTTTCTGGGTGCACCTCAAGCCAGTTTCCTTCTTTGTCAAGAAAGACCCTATATATATGAAACCTGATCATTTCTGATGCTATTAACCCCTTGGCTGAAGCACAATATATATACTACTGTATGCAAGAATTATTGATTTGGAACCTAGCTGCTAAAATCAGATTATGTCTTTTGCACAATAAAAATATTATTTTTAATGTGGAATAACTGTTTTCAGTATAATTAAAATGTATATTTGAAGACTTTATTTTGGAGTGGTAGTCTCTGGACAATGGCTAGTCAATTGTGACAAACATTTATTCTGTTTTTATCGTCATAATAAAAAATAACAGGGACAAAAATAATAATTAAAATTTTTTTGGACCAGATCTCAGCTGCTGAAAATAAGGAAAAGTTCCCTGAAGTCAATGAATCTACGCCTATTTATCCCATCTGAGGATATGTTCAGACCTTTATCTTAGGTTTTTTATAGTACTCATCTAAGTACTAAAAAATTAAATATGTCATCCAGATTTCTAATTGCAGTGTAACAATAGGAAAGACTATGATTCTGTAATGAGTTCTAAGACAACAATAAGAACTAAGGCCATATATCTTCAAAGGCAATTTAGGAATAGTACCTGAAGTCATCATGGTTTCCTGGTTCTGTTGGGAAGAATTGTAAATATTGTGCATACCCCAATACTATCAATCATGCTTTCTTAGATTTTTATAGCTCCTTCGTTCATCAGTAAGTGAACCTGTCCTCAGTTCCCATGTCTTTAACGGGCACACAGATGAAGGAAACAGCCTGTACTGACCAACAGTCTTCAGAGTACTGCTAGTATCGCACAGCATATAAAAACATCTCTCTTTCCATATCCAGTAGCTTTCCTTAAAGCTGTCAGTATGTCTCAGGACAAGCACTAAATTAAATGCACCCTCAATTGTTTGTTCCAATGGCAAATAAGAAATCAGGTGAAGTGGTTGCCTATGCCATTACTCTGTGAAAGAAAGTATGGTGGCTATTTGAACATGGTTAGCCAGTCCAAATTTTTGAACATAATTAGAAATATGTATGAATGGTTGAGCCAGAAAAGCTTTTTCTCCATCTTGCCTGTTTTCATCTGTTAATCTTACCCCATTGTAAAGAGTGGAACTGGAAAGTTCCTAGGAAATAATTTGGTTAGTGATGCGGAGCACTGTTACTGGGTGGCTGTGTTTGGTAGGGCTGTAAGGTGCTTATTTGTTTTTCCTTCTCCTCTTTAAAAGTATGCCTCTATTTTAAGAAAGCCAAATTAAATCCTTCCATTATATTAATGTCATCTGAAAAGATTTTCAGTGCTAATCTGGCTCTTACATTCCCACTCATTTCAGTATATTTTAACTCTTAACCCTAGTGAGGGAACTTTATCTCATTTCATAGAGAACATAAGAACTGGGTCAGACCAAAGGTCCATACTGGATCAGACCAAAGGTTCATCTAGCCTAGTATCCTGTCTTCTGATAGTGGCCAGTGCCAGGTGCCCCAGAGGAATGAACAGAACAGGTAATCATCAAGTGATCCATTCCCTGTTGCCCATTCCCAGCTTCTGGAAAACAGAGGCGAGGGACACCATCCCTGCCCATCCTGGCTAATAGCCATTGATGGACCTATCCTCCATGAACTTATCTAGTTCTTTTTTTGAACCCTGTTATAGTCTTGGCCTTTGCAACATCCTCTGGCAAAGAGTTCCACAGGTTGACTGTGTGCTGTGTGGAAAAAAATCTGCTGCCTATTAATTTCATTTGGTGACCCCTAGTTCTTGTATTATGAGAAGGAGTAAATAACACTTCCTCATTTACTTTCTCCACACCAGTCATGCTTTTATAGACCTCAATCATATTCCTCCTTAGTCATCTCTTTTCCAAGCTGAAAACTCCCAGTCATATTAATCTCTCCTCATATGGCAGCCATTCCATATCCCTAGAGCTGTAGTTTCAGGCAATCTGTAGTCTCAAGAAGATAACCGTGCATTGGTTTTACAATGCATTATACTTGCTTCTTGTTCCCAGGCATCGAGACTAGAAACATACCTTTTTATAAAAAAGAAAGAAAGAAAGAAAGTTTGTGTGGTGCAGAATCTGAATCTGTCATGGAGCCAGACAAATAGCTGAAGTGGGACAGATCCAGCCAAAGGCCTGGGTGTTTGACACCAATGATTTATGCTATTTCCCTTTCATGTTACAATAATTGTCACAAATTGGATTTATGTTGTGTCATTTCCTGTTCTAGCTGCAATCTCTGCTGCAAGGAAAAGGTTTCAGAACTTTAATGCCTCTACTGTTCTTGGAAAGATAACAGTAAACTGGCCTATTTTATGATTTCATTGCTTGGCTATTCATGTTCTTTTTTTCTATAGCCTTCAGGGGAAGCAAGGAGGGAGAGACAGAATTGGTTTGCCATTGAAAATACAAAGAGTCTGATTGTTGGCTTTGGAAGAGAAGAGTGAATAAAGGAAAAAAGGCTCCCAAAATTACTCCAGAACAGGAAACCCTAAAAATGCCTTCTGCCCTTCTATTAGCTCCATCTCCATTTGCAAAGTGAGTAGCCGAGAGCAGATGTTGCATAGAAGAGGCAATATTTACTTAAACAATGAAAAAACAGGGCACAGCTTCTTTATACGCAATGCGCACGAGACTGCAATGTCTCTCTCTATATATATAATTAGAGAGAGAGAGACACACACACACAGACAGACACACAGACAACCGTCGATCCACTGGACCATGGTGTGTGCGTAAAAGGTCTAGTCAGATGCCTGAGGAATCCACTTATGGCTGATCGCCCAATTCGAGAGTGACACAGCTTGTTACATGTTTCACAGAGCCACGTGTTGTCTAAGCTGGAGTCCAAAATTACAGCATGCAGCTCTCTTCTTTCTCACTTTGCTTCCATCCTCTGGATCAAAGCCGCTTCATGTTGAGCTGCACCCAGTGCCAGATGTTCCCTGCAGATTGAACAGGATTCTCCATGGTCCTCTCAGCTGTCTACACTGATGTTGAACGATTTCATATAATTTTTGCACACATCATGGTACCGTCATAAATGATGACCCCCGCTTTCTACAGCCGTCTCAAATCATGTTGTACAAAATATTCTTGGGGATATGGTCTCCTCCCATTCTCCTGATGTGACCAAGCCATATCCTCTTCTTGATAGTAGTTTCTAAGTGTGTCAATCCTGCACATTCCAGCACCTCTGGGTTTGGTTTTTTGTCTTTTCACTTTATTTCCAGAATCTTATACAGCCAACTCATGTGGAAGCTCTTCAGTCTCCTGATGTGCCTAGCATCTGAACCACAGAGCAGGGATGACGGCAGGCAAATCTCATAGATTCGCATCTTCAACTTAGCTGATCATTTGCTGTTATTCCAGGCACGTTTCTGTAATAGCCCGAAATTCGTAGCTGCTTTTCCGATTCTGTTAGTTAGTTCAGTCTGAAGGTCAAGATTCCTGCTGACTGTAGAACACAAGTAGCAAAAGCTGTCGACGACACCAAAAGATTTCCCTCCAGAATAATGTTAGACATTGGTTCTTCCACCCCTTGGTACATGAACACTGTCTTCTTGAAACTGATTGTCAACCCAAAGCTCTTGAATGATGCAGAAAATCTGCCCAAGAGATTTTGAAGAGCAGATTCACTGCTTGTGACAACCAAGGCTGCATCATCCGCAAACCAGAAATCTCTCAGAAGCAGCTGTTTCACCTCGTTTTTCACACTAAAACTTGCAATGCTAAACAAACCCCCATCTAGTCTGATTTGAAGATAAATGCCATCATTGCTGTCCTTGAATGCATGGAAAAGCAGGAAAGAAAAGTAGATATTAAAGAGCACGGGGGCTAAGACATACCCCTGTTTCATTCTGTTATTGATGTCAAATACATTTGATTCTTTGTTGTCATACACTACAGTTGCCTTCATACCTTGTGTCATAAACATATAGTTAAGGGTTAATGCCTCTTTTACCTGTAAAGGGTTAAGAAGTTCACCTAACCTAGCTGGCACCTGACCAGAGGAACCAATGGGGGGATAAGATGTTTCAAAAGGAAGGAGGGAAGTTTCCTTTGTTTAGAGTTTAGTTTCAGTTTTGGCCGGAGTGGAAAAGATCAAGGAATCAGATCAGAGTAGTGAGTATTAGAAAAGGAATAAATAGGTTTTCTTTATTTTCTTTTTGTAACTTGTCATGGCATTAGGGGGTTAATCAAATTGAGTATTCTTTTGTGTAACTAAGTTTTTGCCCAGGGGAACATCCTCTGTGTTTTGAATCTGTTGTCTGTGAAAGTAGCTGGTATGCTAATCTCTCCCAGAGGTTTGTCTTTCACCTTTCTTTTCTTTAATTAAAAGCCTTTTCTTTTTAAGAACCTGATTGATTTTTCCTTGTTTTAAGATCCAAGGGGATTGGATCTGGACTCACCAGGAATTGGTGGGGGAAAGGAGGGAGGATGGTTAAATTCTCCTTGTATTAAGATCCAAGGGTTTGGATCAGTGTTCACCAGGAGATTGGTGAAGAAGTCTCTCAAGGCTACCCAGGGAAAGGAGTTAGAACTTGGGAGTGGTGGCAGCAAAACCAGATCTAAACTGGTAATTCAGTTTAGGGGTTCACATGCAGGTCCCCATATCTGTACTCTAAAGTCCAGAGTGGGGGTGAAACCTATGACACCTTGATGTTATGAGCAAATGATGTTCAACAGTTTGGGGGAACAACCCAATTTCTTCAGAGCAATAAAAATGCCCTGTCTGTTGACTGTATCAAAAGCCTTTGACAGATTGATGAAGTGGTATATGTTTTTCTTTATTTTGTCTTGCAGTTTCTTGACCATGAAATATCATATCAATGGTGGAGCATCCTGAGCATAAACTGCAAAAAACGGGCTATAGGTATTTAGTTAAAATGTGAAAGACTTCTCTGTATCGTGTCATCTCATGATATCGGCAGAGGTAGGTGAACAGTCAGTATGGGAATGAGTAGCTGATGGGAATGTAATTGGATATCCAACAAAGTCTAATTAGTACATACTCTACTGATGTGAGGCATGCCTAATGCTGTAGTATAACTTTTATTGTAACTCTGCATGTCTTTTAGCTCTGGAATGGTGTGTTTCCTATTGGTGCATGTGTTGTAGGAAAAGTGCTGATTTTTCTAATTCAATGACACAGTGAAATGAGCAGTAAACTATATATTGGTCATTATTCAATAACTTGTCCTTGTATTTTATATACGTTTTTATGCTGCGCTCGTATCTGAGCACCTTCTAGTAGTGCACCCTTATCACAATGACAGGAGTAGTGAACATCAAAGCAAAAATTTTATTAATTTATATTGACATTATAAAGGTACCTTTCTAAGACTATGTGCTCTAAACACACAATTAATAAGACAATACAATCTCAGCAGCAATAATAGTTTCAAACAGGAACTTAGCCATCCATCCATTTGTAAAATCATCTTTCCACACTTTCATTGTTGTAGTAAGTACTCCCATAACCCTCTCCTCAAGTCCCTGTCAGACAGGTGTCTTTTGCAACATGCCCGGCTGTTTCAAACCAAGGAGGGGAGCAAGCTTCAGAGTCATGGAGCCCTCACAGCGAATGTTCTGTCAGCAATTCCTTTTTTTTATAATAAGGGGGATCCAGGTTGGGTATCCCTGCTGAACTCAGCTATGGCAGTAGGGTATGGAAAGCGAGGGGATCCCTCAAGTAGGCCATTCCCATGCCATGTAAAGCTTTATAGATCATAACCAACATTTCAATTCCACCTAGAAACCAATAGGCAGCTAGTGCAGATGAATAGACATCTGGGGCACCGGTGTCATATGCTCCCAGTGAGATGCCCCACTCACTAAGTGAGCCGCTGACTTCTGCACTAGCCTCAGTCTGTGAATGGTTTTAAGGTGTAGTCCTACGTAGTGCACACTGCAGTCGTCTAATCTTGAGCTAACAAAAGCCCAGATAACTGACAAGGTCCACATCTGAAAGGAGTGGTCACCACGTCCTAGCTAGATACAGATGCAAAAAGCTGGCTGGGTTACTGCTGATTTACATGGTTATCACACAACAGCTGAGGGTTTAACCACAGCTCGGCTGCAAACCCTAGTAACTCATGGCAGCTGTTCTCCCTCAATCAAAGAGACTGATATTACCTGCCATCCTATCATCCTGCCATCCATCTCCTGATGGAACTTTTCAAAGCTGCAGACTCTTATAATGATGCTGATACAGTGTCCTGTGAAGGCCACAAAGTCACTGTCTGTTCCAATGTTTCTGATATCAATTGGCTGCACTAGAGGTTTTACAAGTGGTAGCTGGCCTATTGTTCATGGGTCACAGGGCCAACTCTGACATATGAGCAGCAAAATGGGCACTAAATAACTAGTCACTGTTTGTTGTACGAGAACTCTAGGCTGTGAGGGACATGCATTTCTCAGTTTGCTTAGGATAGCAACCTCTTAGAACCAGAGCTGACGGGGCAGAGCAAAAAGCCATGGGTTAATCCTGATGCAGGTGATCATGCCCCATCCACATGTGGATCTCCACCCTCCCATATGTAAGAAAGGTTCAGTCACTTCCAGGGCAGTGTCCTGCTGATCTAACGATCCAAAGCAGAGGGGAGGGGTCATGGAGTAGGTGGGCTGGAGAAAGAGCAGACGGACTAGGAGAATGCACATTGTTTGCCTCTGAGCCCAGCAGAGACAGGGTGGTAGCACAAGTTCAAGATGGTGGAGTAATATTGCACAAGTCCCTTCTTCAACTGGTACAGTATCTGCTCTCTCCCTATAGGAAGTCTTCTATGAAATAAGGCCCTGTCTCCCCTTTGTTACTTCAAGGGGTGGGAGGGGATACACTTTTTACCCATAAATCGCTCTTATGCATGAATGTATTTATTTATTGCCACTCTCCGCAGTGGAATCAAGGGAGAGAGGCCACTAGACACAAAATGACTTTCACCCCATCCCAGCTGACACCATGATTGGAGGAGGTGGGGGTGCATCTAGGAGGGAATGAATTTCTGCCAAGGCTGGAGTTGTTAACTTGCCACCCATCTCCACAAAGACTAGGCAAGGTCATGTCTCTGCTGATCTTCATGGATGCCACATAGAAATTCTGTAACAATGTAATTAATATTTTATGGTGATTGCAATCCATTTGTATGAAATATATTATTTTGATTATGATGTTACCCATATCTGTAAAAATTCCTTATTTTACATATGTAACTACTTCAAACCATTATTCTGACTATCCTTTGGACTTATTTCAGAGCTCAGCTAAATCAAGAGTAACTGCCCCAAAGACAGTGGAATTACTGCCTGTTGGCCTGCCTCTGACTTTGTGCTCCAATTTTACACTTCTGTAACTCTAATGACTTTAATAACATTACTACAAAGTTACACTGGTATAAGTTAGAGCAGAATCAGACAATGTAAGTTAGATTTTCAGAGCTCAGCTCCCAGTTAGGCACCTAAACGCATTGTTTCTGGAAGTATGTGGAGGGTGTCAAATGACAATCCGTACTTTTATTTATCTTGATTTTTGGTGTTGGGCTGATTCCAACAGAGCTTTGCTACCCAGGGAATGTGTTGCTACCGGCACTTAGGCCTTGTCACAGGTGCCTACAGAGTGAGGATGCCACTCTTTCAGGAAAAAAAAAAAATCTCATCCAATTAGAAACTCAGAGTCCCTGACCTAAATGAAGTGGCCAGATTTGCAAAAAGTGCTCAGCAACCAGCAGCTCCCTTTGAGAAGAATAAAAACTGTTGGGTGCTGAATTATTTTGAAAGTCCTTAAGGAGCATAAGCCATTTATGTGAAGTGTACTTTTAGAGTGATCACTTTTATGTCATACTTCATCCCAGTGCACCTTGAACAGGTGGAGTCACTCACCTTGTGAAACAGGCTTGAGAATGGAAATGGCCTTTGAGATGACCCTTAACTAGAGGACAGTGAGAATGACCCAACATGTTATCTCCTTGCCATTTCTTAGCAGCATGAGAGAAAAAATCCTGATTTTTTCCCCCCAAACTGGCAAGATAGTTTCCTAATTATCACATTTCCTGGAACAGATGGGAAAGCATGTGGAGAGGCTGCTTGAAAAATGGTGGTTTCTACAAAAAGAAAGTTGTACTTAACCATTATTATTCAGGTTGTCTGGGAGGTAGCACTCTGAGACTCCTGCATCTGACAACACTTAAAGAACTTTTCATTTGTTTTTATGTTTTTTGCTGTTTGCTTGTCAGATTCCATTTTAGCCCTCAAAGCTTCCATTGAGCAAGGTGTTTTGGGGATCAATGGGTCTCAGATGCTCTAAATTCATATGTTGCAGTATATAGCTGATCTGAGGCCCTAACTTCCATTTTACATTTTAAACACTATGGTTTGTGCTCTTTTCTTGTGGCTTCACTTGGGCAGGATTTCCACTTTCTGAACAATATCTGTTTGGATGAAAATCTCTTGAATTTTACAAAAAGAACAAGAGTACTTGTGGCACCTTAGAGACTAACAAATTTATTTGAGCATAAGCTTTCGTGGGCTACAGCCCACTTCACAAGATGCATAGAATGGAACATATAGTAAGAAATATATATACATACAGAGATCATGAAAAGGTGGAAGTAGCCATTGAGAGGCTAATTAATTAAGATGAGGTATTATCAGCAGGAGAAAAAAACTTTTGTGGTGATAATCAAGATGCCCCATTTTGGACAGTTGACAAGAAGGTGTGAATATACCAGTATACTTCTGTTGCAAAATTGCTACCTTTAAGTCTGTTACTGAGTGACCAGAGAGGTTGAAGTGTTCTCCTACTAGTTTTTGAATGTTATGATTCCTGATGTCAGATTTGTGTCCATTTATTCTTTTGCATAGAGACTGTCTGGTTTGGCCAATGTACATGGCAGAGGGGCATAGCTGGCACATGATGGCATATATCACATTGGTAGATGTGCAGGTGAACGAGCCCCTGATGGTATGGCTGATGTGATTAGGTCCTATGATGGTGTCACTTGAATAGATATGTGGACAGAGTATGGCATGCCAATATTTATTCAAATGATACCCCATCTTAATTAATTAGCCTCTTACAGTTGGTATGCCTATTTCCACCTTTTCATGTTCTCTGTATGTATATATATTTCTTACTATATGTTCCAGTCTATGCATCCGATGAAGTGGGCTGTAACCCACAAAAGCTTATGTTCAAATACATTTGTTAGTCTCTAAGGTGCCACAAGTACTGATGTTCTTTTTGCGGATACAGACTAACATGGCTGCTACTCTGAAACCTTTAATTTTACAGTTCTCCCATACTATCTTTTATTTCTCTTTCCTTCCCACTTCCTTTTTTTGATTACTGTCTGTGACTCTACCACAAGATGCGCGGCACAAAGCCTACAGCTTTTAATTTTGCCCCTTTTCATTTTAGAGATGTTTTTGAATGATTAGGCAGCTGGTGTGCTGGGATCACTGCTTTTCATGCTGACCACATTGTCTCATTGTTTCCTTGTGCTCCCCTATCTGTCTGTCTATATCCGCCTCTTTCTTGTCTTATTGTAAGCTCCTTAGAAAAGGAACTATCCTTCTGTTCTGTATTTGTACAGTGCCTAGCACAATGGGGTCCTGACCTGTGAGTGGGGCTCCTAGGCTTCACTGCAATAAAGAACTGTAGTTTAAATCCCCCTTTCTAAAGTCAGTGTTACATTAATAGTCTTTGGAATGACCCCTCCTTCAGGAATGTTGAAGTTGATTATATTTTGGTCACTATTATTTATTGGCTCAAGTATATTTGCTCCTTGAACCATCACCTGAGTTTTGCTTAAGACTAAGAGAAGAATAACCTCTTGTGAGGGCTCTCATGCATGCTTCTTCCAAGAAGCATTTGTTTAAGAGGTCAAGAAATGGTTTCTTTCATCTGACATTTGGTCAGTTTATAGGTGGGTACTTGAAACCACCCATTCTTAACATTTTAGTAGAGGGTTTTTTATTTTTTGACTGTTTAATCTCCCTCTGCATGCTGCCTAATTCAGGAAGGCACTTAGGCACATGCCTAATTTAAGCATTTTAATAGTCCCATTGAACTCAATCCTGAGAAGTATGCCAGCAGTGTATAAACCTGTTTTTCTATATGCATTTTTTTGGCTTGGGATTTGGATATACAGATAGATCCTTTGGTGTGGTTCTCTCCACTCAAACATATTATCTTGCTAAATTCTCTGGAACTGTTCAAGTACAATGCTACACCACAATCTGTATTACTGAATCTACTCGTCCTATATAGCTTATAGTATCCCTTTGTTTTGTTTTGTTATTCCACCATATTTCAGTGATGCCTGAATCTTCTTCCATTGCCAGGCATTCTAGTTCACCAATTATTGCTTTGGTGTGTCTCCACTGGAATGTAGACATTTATCATTTTTATTTTTCGTGATGTGTATATTTTTATGTAACTCTTTAGTCTGACACTGTTACATTTCTGCAATATACATCTGTGCTTCCATCCTGTCCTTCTGCTATATCAGCTGTAATTTCTGTCATGTCCAGTCTCCTCTACCACTGCTGGAAGATAGAGCCCCATGTATAGGGGTTTGTCTCTCCATTCCTGTTAGGTCACCTCCCATTATCAAACTGCTGTCCTCAACTAAAGTACCAAAGCAATCAATTCTAAGCCTGACCCCCTCTACAAAGTGCCTATATGCTACCTCTGTAAATAGTTCCACTTCTCTCTGCTCAGCAACACTGGCCTCAAGATACTGCAGCTGAGCTCCATGTCTTACATTGGGAGTACGCATATATTACTTGGCCACAACACAAGGAGTCATACCTCCTGCCCTCTGTGCAGTCAGCTGGGTAGCCCTCACCTCAGTTAATCTGCTATTGACCTTCTATCTCAGTAATTAAAGTGGATTTTTTTACTGTATGACTGGTTATTAGGTTAGCCTAGGATTTTGTCTTTAAATTAGAAGTTCAAGTTTATTTGATATGTAATAGTGTGGATACAAAATTTCTGTTGGTAAAAGCAATTTTGGCAAAATTGAAACATTTCATAGGAACATGTCAATTTTTTTGGGTGGAAACAGTGTTGAAATGAATCACTTTGACTTTCTTGTTTTGATAAGGTAGAAATGTTTCAAGTAGATGTTATTTAATTTCATTTTGACTTTTATACTATAATCTTAATTTAATTTGATTTATGTTTTATATTGTTTCAACATAATTAAAATTAAATGTTGTTACCTTATAGAAAACAAGATGTTTTAACGTCTTGAAACAATGTTTTGATCTGAATCAAATTTTGAATTTTTGTTCCACAATTTTTTTTTTAATTTCAACTCCCCCCGCTCCACCCCTTCTGATTCTGGATGAAAACAAGTTTCAAGGTATCAGAATTTCCTGCAGGATGGCAATTCCATCAAAGTTTGAGATGGTTTCTTCCCTCCAGGTCTGAACATAGGACAAAATCTCCCCCTGCCCTGCATGGAAGGAGTTAGCTGCCCATATAGCAACATTCTCTCCCCATCACCACTGAACTCTGCAGAGGGCATTCTGATTCTGGAGTCCACACCATGGTATTCAGCTGGGGGCAGGAAATAGGGGAAGCAATCTTGTGGAGATTCCCAAGAACCAATAATACAGCCTGGGCTTGTACTGTTTTATCTTTTGTGAGGGATACGATCCCTCCCACTGATCACAACCAGCAGAGATGTTGGAGGCAGCCTGTCAGGAAGTGCTCATCATAGCAAGGCTGCAGTAAAATCTGGGACAGGGGATCTGAGTATGTGTCATGGCCTGTTGCAGGGAAGACCAAAACCTGTGCTTGATGTGGGTGATCTCCATGAGGTGGGGGTTTGCCTGTGACACAGGGGGCCAATTGGTGCCAGCTGGCAAAGAGTTCACACTACTCTGTGTCAGCAGCTCTTATCTGGTCTGAAAAACTCACTACACTTAACACATCACGTTTATGGTATTTATCCATAAATAGTGGGAATGGGTGACAGAGGATGGATCACTTGATGATTACCTGTTTTGTTTATTTCCTCTGAAGCACCTGGCCGTGACCACTGTCGGAAGACAGGATACTGGGCTAGATGGACCTTTGGTTTGACCCAGTATGGCCATTCTTATGTTCTTAGTGTTTTGTAAAGTATCAAATCAAAGCAGGTGACATACTGGTCACCATGGGCTTTGTGAGATGTATGTACGTATGGATAATATGTAAGGAGTTGTGTACCTACTAAAATGTTTTTAGCTACATAACCAGGCACAATTGACAAACAGGTTTTCTGCCAGACAAGCTTGTCTATTTACGTATCCCTGTCTCTGATGTAAATTAAGTATTGTAATGCAAACACAATGGAATCTACATTTGCATTCCAAGTCAACTTGAAGATGTGATGACAACATAGTGAGGACACTGGAGACTAAATCATAGGGGATTATTCTGTGTCTGGTGTGCAAAGACAATGAACTTCAGGGTATAAGAGGAAGGCAAAAGAACCCCTGATTTATCCTTCACCTAGAGAGTAACTGGGCAGTGCTATTACATTCATGAAAATCGGAACTCAACCACGGTTTGGTTGAAAGCATTGTTAAGGACACTTGGAGAAGACAGATTTCTTCAGACAAGGGCTTAGATTGTTAAAATTAAGTTTAGACTAGGAGAGGCATGTTGTATCTTTTTGTTTTAATTGTAACCTGTTGTTCTTATTATCCTTGCTCGCTATCTCTTACATCTTAATCTCCATTAATAAACTCAATTTGTTTTCACTATATGTAAATTACAGTGCTGCGTTGGGAGGCAAGGATCAGCATTTACATTTTACTCAGTACCTGGCCCGAGCCAGGGAAGCTAATGATCCAACCAGTGGACCAAATTCGGTGATGAATCCTCATCACGTGCCACCTGAGGCACGTTGCGCATATGCTAAGAAGAAGTGCTGTGTTGTTATATTGGCGCTGATATGCCACTGACTCAAATAAGCTTGTGTACGTACAGGCTCTTTGGGGACAGCTTACCTGATAATTTCTGTGAGTGTCCAGTGGAAAGGGCTGGATGCTACCGAGGGAGGTGTCAGGGAAGTTGGACACTGGGGGGTACCTAGTGTTAACCTGCAAGGCGAATTTAGGGTTGGCATAAGCCCAGAGGACAGTGCTTGAGTGGCTGAAGGCGAGGAAGCTGACATGCAGCTATCACAAGAAAGATTTGCTCTTGCTGGAGGCAGAGTAGTTAACTGGTGACTTTCAGTCCTGGGGAACCGAGAAGGTGTCACAGTGCCTCATGAAGATTTCTTCCCTGGATCCCCTATGTTTTTTCTGAGGGAAGTGGCAATCTATCCTCAACTGGGCAGCCCATTCCTTTCAATGCTGAATTCCCACTCCCATTTTGCAGTGCATAGCACTTATGAAAACCACAGATCCCAAGTGTCTTTGCATTGCAGATTTAGGGAGCACTCTTAGGGATGACAGGATGTGATTTACACTTGTCCTGTATTTGGAGTAATTTTTGTACAAACTTTCCCCCCTGCACATCTTTCTTACTTCAAATAGATCCTCAGAAAAACACTGTTAATATATGTTTTTAATAAGAGGAATCTATAGAAAACATAATGGAAAGAAAAATATAGTCAAATCTGCCCCCCAAAATATTCTGAGATATGCTATACGTATCTAGATTACATGAAAAGAACAACAGCTGAAAATATGTTTATTATGGGAAAGACTGACCCAGAGGAAGAAATGAGTAGAAACTTAAGTAAAAGGTTTGTCTGAGGATACCTGATCAGAGGGGATTTAAAAACAAATGGAGATAGCACTGCTCTCTTAGGTTCTTATGTGGCTCTCCATCATGGAGTATCTCACAATCTTTATTGTAACACACTTTCAGGTCGTGAAGTGCTGCTATCCCCATATTACAGATAAGGAACCGAAGCAGAGAAGCTAAGTAACTTGACCAAGGTCACACAGGAAGTCTGTGGTGGAGAGGGAATTGAATCTGGGCCTTCCAAGTCCTAGGCTAGTGCACTAACTACTGGAGCATCCTTCCCCTCTCAGATGGACAGCCAACTAATGTCTACTATGCTTTGAGAAATCTAAATTGTGCGGTTGCATCAGCCACTCCTGTGAGCAGTTATCCACTATTTTGCCCCACACTTCAGTGGTTAGTTGTCTTTTCACTCAAGTCTTTGACTATAACTCCCATCCTCCAACAATTTAAAGTCTGAGGAGGGACTTTGCTCTTCTGTGTACAGATCTCCCCTGTCTCACATGGAAGGATCACCTTTGTGACACCCTCCTCAGAACCCATGGGGAAGAGATAGGGACATAGTGGACTCAGGGAGGAGTGAATTACACCAACACAATCGAGCTAGAGCCTTGACCACCAGCAAGGCCAAAACACAGTACCCCAGTGCGATTGGGAGCCACATGTTAACTGTGTTGTGTGTGGACCCAAACTATGGCCTCAATCAATACAGTGCTTAACTTCTGGTATGTGAGTAGTCCCCCTGAAGTCTATGTGACTATGCATGTAATTAAAATGAAGCACATGGGGACTATGTTTGGGATGAACCATGTCACATAATTACTACAACAACAACAAAATCCAGAGTAAAAAGTGTAGACGAGCCCTGTATGAGAGCCTATTTATGGAACTTGTCCAAGTCCTGGAGCCATCTGTGATATAAAAGTGCACATAGACTCCTTGAATAAAAAGATTCACTGCCAGGGTTTGCTGGAAATCTCTGTCAGAGCTGCTTTTTTGTACAGCAAACATATAGATCCTGTGCATAAAGATTCAGATTTACTGACAGCGTCTGCTGTTTGGAAGTGATTTCAGGACTGAAGAATGTTCTGATGAGGCCTGATTTGATTCGGGGGTCACATGCTGCTGAAGTAGACTTCATGTTCTTTTGGGCTGACCTCTAGAAATAATAATAATAATAAAGAAGAACCAGGTCAAGGGCTGCAGGCTAGTACCACTTGGAAACTGATTACAGCTCTGGTTGTGCACAGCACTAAAGTTTTCCCTTGTAGACTGCAGCTTTGATTTAGTTGGTATGTTAATACGGAAGTCTAAATTAAATCAGGCTTGTGTCACTGGTATTGAAAAGGCACATTCACTTAGCCCCGGCGTTCTATAAAATGCAAAGAAAGAAAACCATATGGCAGATTAGGGCAAATTGCTTTAATATTGTGGCCAAAAGCCAAGAGACAGAAAGCTCTTGTCTGTGTAAAATGTGCCCCTTTCCCCCTCTACTGCTTTACATTCACAAAAATCACAAGTTAGCCAAGTGTGCAATTGTATGGGTTGGAATGTATTTGATACCGTAGGTGAGATATTGAGAAATGTGTTCACACTAGTTTTAAAAGTTACAATAAAACCAGATTGTTTGGCTGGCATTTGAACATTCCCTTGTGCTGCTGGAAACTGGACTCATGAGCCTAGTCCAATGCGAGCCCAGGAGCATCAGAAAGGGGAAATAAGCAGACACAGTGACAGTGAGTAAACAGTCCAGTCTTATTATTATTATTGTTTTATTTATTTTGTCTAATGTGGTAGCATCTCCAGGCCCGAAGTGGGGACTGAGACCTGAAGGCACTGTAAATACATATAACCATAAGACTGTCCCTGCCCCAAGGAGCTTACAATATAATTAGTTTCACTGCCTGAGCTACTCGGTGTTGTTATAAGTAAACAAACCGCAGGACTGTGAAAAGCAAATTTTAATGCTCCTCCCCGAACGGGCCTTGGCTCTTGTCATTTTCTCCTTCAGGCTGAAGATGCAAAACCCCTTGTCTCTATTCTCTTCCAAAGCATCTGCCTCTGCACCTCCACTCCTCCTTCCCACCCCAGCACCCTGCAAATACCTCTCCATGGGCAGTCCCCAGGGAGAAACAACTACACTGATTTCTGAGGCTGGCACCAGGGGAAGATTGGGGAGGAGCAGGAGACGTACTCCACTCCACAACACTGTCTCTCGCATTGCACCTGAGTAGTAAAGTAGATAGTTGAGCTAGCGCAACTCTAAGCTCCCCATATAACCCCTCCGCATCCCGAGCCTGCTTCTACAGGCGTCTTAATGAGCTGGGGAGGAGGGGCCAGTGGTGTCATCCATGCTGTCCTCATGTTGCCGGATGTGCCCATTCCTGGCATTCATAAGGTTAGGATGCCTCTGCCATTTTATATTCTGCAGGTCCCAATCTACTCCCCCAGAAGGCATGTTATGCAGAAAACTTTATGGAGGGGTCTGTCTCTCTGGCTGCCTTCTGCATGTTTCGCTATGAGATAGTCAATCTGGACCCTTCCCCCTCCTCCCCTGAAATCCTCATGCCTTGTGATTTAACTGACAAAGCTGCCTTGGGAAACCAAAGTCCTGACAAATGAAACTGTACTGTCCTGCTGTAAGTGCGCATGGAGCTTCTGAACAGATATTGCTATTGTTTCCATGGTAACCCTTTTGTGTGCATTTATATTCTCTTACTTAAAGCTTTCATTGGATTTAACATTTAAATAGGCATTGATTAAAACATGACATTTGTAACTCACTGAAAAATTCATTTTGTACAAAACCCCATTATGTAGCATAGGCAAACTGGTTGATGGCCAATTTAGTTAATAGGGCATTTCAGCTGACATGGGATCAGACCACAAAAAGCTACATTCTCATAATGTTAAGTGCTAACTGAACCCCACATAACTAGGGGATTTAGAATGAAGGTACATGGTGCATAGGCACATCAGGTATTACAATACAGGTAAGGTAAAACTGCTGACTGCAGATTTACAATATTTAGCATAATCTACCTCTAGATTCTACCTCATTCTATATCTAAAATCAGGTTAGAAATATCTGGATTCCATGGAACGAGAGGTCCAACTCCCTGCTATGATGACTCAGCCCTACAACCGCTCCAAGTATATACATTGAATTTTGTGCAGATTCTAGTCTGTGTGTAAAGAGCAACAGAGGGTCCTGTGGCACCTTTGAGACTAACAGAAGTATTGGGAGCATAAGCTTTCGTGGGTAAGAACCTCACTTCTTCATGTATGAAGGTGCCACAGGACCCTCTGTTGCTTTTTACAGATTCAGACTAACACGGCTACCCCTCTGATACTAGTCTGTGTGTGTTTGTTGTTCAAATGAAATGAAATCATCATCCAATAAAGTGTCCCTTACTGCAAAATCCAAATAATGGCAGAATTACTCCATGCCATTAGATGAAACAATGGCTACAGTTTATCAAAATATATTGCCGGTATAAACTCAGATTACACAGAATCGTCTAACAAGTGTACAGGTCCTGGGCCAGATCCTCAGTTGGGTACAATGGGATAGGTCTGTTGAAATCAGCTGAGGAAGTATTTGGTCGCATGTGGATAATCACTTTAAGCTTGTCAGAAAATGTTAAGAAAAACTAAATTGAAAATGAACAAATGAGACAATCCTAGTGTTTTTTCTGATGACCTCTAGTGACTGTTACACAACATCAGATTATCATTCACTCTTCTCTACAGAAAAAACTCTGGTGAGCCTTCCACTGTGAATATATGTACTAGCTAAAATACAGGTAACCAAGAGCTATGCACTCTTAACGTGCAAGAAGGTACTTCATGGTAGCCACAAGAATCAAGCTTAAGTCATTAGTAACAGCACTAGAAACCTGAGCTGTGTATGTGTTCCTCATATATTTTATAAATTGAAGAGATAACAGAAGACACAAAGATATAAATCTTTGCCTCCCTTTTTAATGGGCAGAACTTTGCACTTGCAAACATTGTTCATGCAATAATTAGGGGCTCAAATTCTACCAGTTAGATGGCCAAGTATTGTGCTTGAATGTGGGACCACATCAGTTATTCAGCTGTTCAAGGGCTTTGTCTAGTCCAATGGCCAATTAAGTCAATGGAAGGTCTTCTGGGAAGCAGTGACCCTGAAACAGATTTTAGAGTCATGATGGATAATAAGCTGAACATGAGCTCCCGATGTGATGCTGTGGCCAAAAGAGCGAATACAGTCCTTGGATGCATAAACAGGGGAATCGCAGGTAGGAATGGAAAGGTTATTTTATATCTGTGTTTGGCACTGGTGTGACTGCTTTTGGAATACTGTGTCCTGGTCTGGTGCCTACAAATCAACAAACATGTTGAAAACCTGAAGAAGGTTCAGAGAAGAGCCACAAAAATGATTGAAGGATTAGAAAACATGCCCTGTAGTGATAGACTCAAAGAGCTCAATCTAGTCAGCTTAATAAAGAGAATGTCAAGGGGTGACTTGATTACAATCTATAAGTATCTACATAAGAAACAAATATTTAATAATGGGTTCTTCAATCTAGAATTGGGGTATAACCTGACCAATGGCTGGAAATTGAAGCTAGACAAATTCAGACTGGAAATAAGATATAAATTTTTAACAGTGAGAACAATTTAACAAGGGTCGTGGTGGATTCTCCATCACTGACAATTTTAAAATCAAGATTGGATGTTTTTCTAAAAGACAACTCCTAGAGCCTATCTGGCCTGTGTTATACAGGAAGTCAGAATAGGTGATCACAATGGTCCCTTCTGCCTTGGAATCTATGAGTCTATGACCTTGTTGGGCACAGACTAGGTTCTAAGCATACAAAAACATAGGCGGTACATAGGGCTGTTTGGAAGCACTTTGAAATCAGTGGGAGTCTTTAACTTCAGAGGTCTTTAGATTAGGACCATATTTTGCAGATGAAAATCGCTTCCATTTTTGCAGGTGCAATCTTCTGGAAACCTGAGCTCAAATATCCAATTTTTGCCTTTTGCATTATTTTTAATAAAGAAAGTATTTTATATAATTGTTAACAATGGATTTGATTTTAAAAGCTATGTGGAGAAAGGGTAAAACATTGTGGTTCATCAAAGGGACAAAGTAGTCACAGAATAGCACTTAGAACAATGGTTTTCAAACTGTGAGGTGTGCCTCCCTGGGGTGCAAGAGGAGGTGCCATAAGGATCTGACTGGGTCTCCTGCTCCAGCTCCTGCTGCAGCTGCTAGACTGAAAGAACAAGGAGTAGGGAGGGATGAGGAGCAAGGGACCATGGACTCTCTCTGTGCAGGAGGTGGAGCATTCCAGCTTTTTGCATTTCCAGAGCCTGGTGCACATACAACCCCTTGGAAGAAATTCCTCTCTGCCTGTGCAGACTCTTGCTAAGGCATGCAGGGGATCATGCCAAGGCCAGAGGAGCCTGTAGTTGTGAGTGATTTTGCGGGCCCCAGGGACAGGAGCACAAGGACAGAGATGTAGCCCAGCTGTCTGGGTCCTGCTTGGCCTGCCTGCCTGGAATGTGTCCCGGGAAAGGGATGTTCGTGTGCTGGGGTGCAGCAGGGAGCCCTGGCCAGGATAGGCTCCCAGATCCCAGCATTTGTGGAAATGCTGTTTCTCAGAAAGAGAGACTGCGCATGGGACTTGAATCTCTGAAGGGGGGACCAACAAAAAAAAGTTTGTGAATCTCTGAAATTTGACTCATTATTTCCCACCTTCAGCTGGATGTTTTTTGGGGGGAATAAGATACCCAAGTCCCATTGTATTTCAATGGGGTTTGGATGTGTAGGTCCCTTGAGGCCATCTGAAAATCTTACCCTAACATACACAGTATATGAGGAGTAAAAACATTACATACAGCTCATTATGCTTGTAGCAACAGCACCTCCAAAGTGGAAGTTGCCCTCCAAAGGGGAAGTTTTAAACAAATAGTATAAAAGCCATGGATCATTTATAACAAAATGGTGTTAGAAAATCCTCCATTCTCTTTGATGAATAGCCATAAGGATATCCTGGCACAACAAAAGAAAAGAGGTCAGGCATACTTAATTTTCCTGACCTGCATCTCAACAAATATCACTGCTCTCCCATAAATAATAACCCATTGCCCACTCAGGAGGAGGCTTTCCATAGGCCATGTTATAAATCTATTTCAGAGTTTTATCCTGCCATTCATCACTGTAATATTTGAGCGCCTTCCGCGTAAAATCAATAGCAATTCCTAGTGGACTTCATGACGTCTTTGGCACTTTGCCATAGAGTTTTTGTTTGATTTTTTTAAATAGAGGTTATTAATTTCCTCTTTTTTATTCTCTTTTGGGATGGAAGGGATTGTCAGTGTTGTCATTCTTGTGGCAGAAAAGTTTTTTTTTTTTAAAGAAGATTTTGCAGTCTCCTAAAGACAATCAGACTGTGATTCACTTAATTTTCTCTGAAATGTTCTGTTTGAACACATTCGAAAAAATAATACAAAATTGGTGGTTTAGGCTTAAATAATTATGTTGAAGAAACTGTTTAGATAATCACAGTAACTGATGGTACATTTAACTAGCTCTTTTCATCCGAAAGGATCCTAAAGTCCTACATGCCAATGCTCATACTATACATGACATAATTTCATCTTCCTCAGTGAAATGAAGCCACACTGAGGTACAATGCAGTAAGTGTATAAACTTCACATAGCAATATTACACAAGAGTTTCATACAGGAAGCAAAGAATTGAAATTGCAAAAGGAATTTAGGGAGGCAACGTTATCCAGGCTTAGGGTGACCATATGTCCTGTTTTGGCTGGGACAGTCCCTTTTTTAAGCCCTGTCCTAGCCGACCTGACTTTTTTTGGCAAAAGTGTGCATTTGTCCCATTTGCTTTTGCCAACTGATCAACTTGGCAAGAGCAAACGGGACAAATGCCCACTTATGTCAAAAAAGTGGGGTGCAGAGGAATGGGCAGGGGGGTGAGTGGCAATGCCAGCCCCATGCTGGGGGGGGGGGAGGCAGGGCTCAAGCAAGCAGCAATGCCAGCCCCATATGGGCAGGGAAAGGGCAGGGCTCGGGTGAGCAGCCTTGGGTGAGCCTCTTGGACGAGCCTCTTGGACAAGGAGGGGCTCAGGCAAGTGGCTCTGGCCAGTCCCATGAGAGGGGGGTGGGAGGGCACTCGGGCCAGGCCTTCGCGGTGTCCCATTTTCCCTTTGGGAAATATGGTCACCCTGTCCAGGCTGGAATGGGTTACTGCAGGTTTATGCTGGCATAAATGAGATTCAGATCTGCCCCATTGCATCCCTATTCAGAGAAAGGATAGCCTTGTGCCCAAGATATTCAGGAGATCTGGATTCACATCCTGACTCTGCCAAAGACTTCGTGTGTGACCTTGGGTAAGTCGCTTGATATCTCTGTGCTTCAGCTCCCTAATTTAAATATGGGACTGATGATAATCCTTCTCTCTGAACAGAGAGACATTCCTTGCCCTAAAGAGCTTACTGTCTAAGCAGACAAAGCACAGGAAGTGTGGGAAATGTCCAGCTTAGTTGGGTCCAATTCCTGATGGAGCCTCTAGTTGCTACCTGGCCCATCCAAAATCTTGACAGATGAAAGAAAACACGACAAAGTCAGTCAGACAATGGTGCTGGACAACAGTGTGGGAGAAGAGCCTGATGGATGAGCGGCAGACCTTCCCACAGTAGCTACAGGTTCACTTGCCAGATGGAGGTTGGAGCACATGCTGCTTGCCTGCGGGCCTCAGCCTGGGCTCTCTGATGGCTCTCTGTGATGACTCACCAGCTTTGACCTGGCTTTTCCAGACTGAGTGGTTGTGGGCAGGGTTCTCCCAGTTGTCAGTGGAAATGCTGAATTTCTTGAGACCTTTCTTGACCTTGTCGCTGTATTGGAGCTTTGACCTTTCTCTGCATCCCGGGCAGTTCTTTAGTTGGCCATACAGCACAGCCTTTGGCAGACAAACTTGAGGCACATGCTCCACATGTCCCAGCCAATGAAGCCTGCAAGCATCCAGCATAGTCTGCATAGACTACAGGCCAGTTCTCGCAATTATCTCATTGTTAGTGATCCGTTGGTCCCAGGTGACTCCAAGGATTTTGATGAGACGGCAAAGGTTGAAGCTGTTCAATCTCCACTCCTGCTTGGAGTATGTGACCCAGCTTTCAAAGCGGTAAAGAAGGGTACTGAGGATGCAAGCCTAATAAATGGACACCTTTGTGTTCAGGGTTAGCAGCTGGTTGTTTCTGACACGTGAAGTAAGTTTGCCAAAGGTCACAGAGACTTCTTGCACCTATTTCTCTGTCATGGCTAAGTGAGCTGGTTAGAATTGAGCCACGATAGCAGAAGTGATCCACGTTGTCCAGAGCTTCATTACTGATGTAGATTTTAGGTGGGATGTTGGTGCACTGTGACGTGACAACCATTTTCTTGATAGTGATTGCCAGGCTGAACTTGATACGTGCTTCAGAGAACTTATCATGATATGCAATTCACCAGGTGAGTCAGAGATGAATGCAGTGTCATCTGCAAAGAGCAGATCCTGACTAGTGAGCTGGGTGACATGCCTTTTGCACTGAAATCATCTGATGTTTGAACAAGCTGCCATCTGTCCTTGATTCAGTTAGTATGCCAGATTGATCGTTTCCAAAAGCATACTTAAGAAGAATAGAGAAAAAGATGCCAAAGCCATTAGGCACTAAGACACAGTCTTCCTTTATGACAGTATCAATGCGAAACTCAGATGATGTTTCATTTTCATACTGGATAGTTGCCTTCATTCCCTCATGGAACTTCTTAAATAGGGAGAGTGCTTTTTGTGGACAGCCAATTTTCAACAGGATCTTGTATATACCATTCCTGATAACCGTGTCAAAGGTCTTTTGTAGGTCAACAAACGCTACATAGAGAGGTGCCTCTTGTTCATGGCTTTTTTCTTGTAACAAGAGCATTATGAAGGATATGTCAGTTATGAAGCATCCAGCTCTGAACCCACACTGGCTCTTAGGGTAATCTCTCTTAGCAAAGTCTTTTCAGCAGGACCCTTGCAAGCACCTTGCCGACCACGCTGAGCAGAGATATCCCTCAGTAGTTGTTGTAGTCCAGTCTGTCCTCTTTGTTTTTGTACAAAGTAATTATGTTTGCATCTTTCAGATACCGGGGTATGTCGCTTTCTTCCCAGAAGGCTCAGATAAGTATGCTGATGTCTCTCACAAGCTTTCTCCCCCTTACCTTTCGGAGCTCCGGAGGTAGCTGGCTGTTGCCTACTGCTTTCCCAGGTGCAATCTCTTTGGTAGCTTTCTCTAACTCTTTGAGAGTTGCATTATTGGAAGTTGGGGGATGGCAGATAAGGCGGTATCACAGATAATGGCATCCTCTGAGTAGAGTTCTTTGTACTGCTCAGTCCATTGGTCAAGTTGTTCTTGCCTGTCAGTCAAGATGGTACCTTTTTTACTTTCAGGTTTGCAGTCTTTTTACAAATTGGACCAAGTGCCTCTTTGATTCCATCAGAGGTACCATGGAGGTCCCCTCTTTCAAAGCAGGTCCGAATCTTTTTTGTACAGGTTTTCCCAATACTTCTGGGGACATTCTCTGGTGGTTTTCTGGCCTGCAACTTTAGCCTTTTTGAACTTAAGAGTTCTGGACTTTTTTGGTTATTGAAGAAAAGTGAGGTGAGCTTGCTTTTTCTTTTCTATGAATGGGAGCAGCAGATGTTCAGACACTTTGGACTGGTCAGGTTGTTTTTTCTTGTTGCTACAAAGACATCCTTGAGAATAGCCAGTATCTTATTCTTGAAATTTCCCCCACAAGGTGTCAGAATCGGGGGAATCATTTTCAGAAACATGCTCAAGCGCACATTCAAACTTTCCACAAGTGTCAGAGTCCTTCATGTTAGTAATGTTGGGGAGAGGTTTGCCTTTTGGCTTCACATGATGGATCTTGTTAGGGTGCAATCGAAGCTTGGCTCTGACAAGGGCATGGTCAGTGGTGCAATCAGCACTATGCATTGATTGAGCATGCAGTACATCGCTAATGCTGCTGTGATGGATTAGGATGAAGTCAAGCTGATGCGTGTCCTGAGCGGCTGTGCCTCCATGGAACCTGGCTGCCACTGCTGCCAGCAAAACAGGTCTTCAATAGGTGTTCAGCTCACAAGAGGCAAAAAGCTCAAAGACATGCTGACCATTTTCATTGAGGCTACTTGTGCCGTGTTGGCCAATGATGTGTTCCCAATGCTCCCAGTCCTTTCCCATACGGCCACTGAAATCATTGAGAACAGAGAGTCTGTTCCTTACGAGGACATTCTCGATGATGTGTTCTAGTTGAGTATAGAACTTTTCTTGCTGTTTGGAGTAGCCAAGTGTTGATCCATACATGGACAGAAGAGTCAGGGTTCCTGGATTCGTATTCACAGCCAGCCACATAGAGCCTCTCCTTGATAAATACTGGAGGGGCACATGCACTGAGGATGGACTCCTTGACAGGAAATGCGACAATATATCTTTAGTTCATTTTCAGGTTTCCCGGACCAACAGAAGTGGTACACCTCTACCTTGATATAATGCGACCTGATATAACACGAATTCGGATATAATGCAGTAAAGCAGTGCTCCAAGGGGGCGGGGTGCGCACTCCGGTGGATCAAAGCAACTTCAGTATAACGCGGTTTCACCTATAACGTGGTAAGATTTTTTGGCTCCTGAGGACAGCGTTATATCGAGGTAGAGGTGTAGTTTATTTCATCTAGTGATCCAGTTTCCGAAAGTCTCGTGTCACTGAGGGCTTAATACCCAGTTTATGTAGTTCTCTATCGATTTTGGCTGTTTTCCAAAGTTCATGGTCTTTCAGTTCAAGTCCAGCTAACCTAGTGTGAACATTCCAACAAGCAATGATTAGTTTATAGCCAGGAAAGAAGTTGGAAGGGATCTTTTTTAGCTCACCTTTCCTAGGGCCTTCCCCAGATTGGGGCAAGCAGACCACCCCTAAGTAGGGCTGCTTGGACATCTGAGCCACTGCTGAATGCCTGAGTTCTTCCCCACCAGGATGGGCCCTTTGATGTGTATCTCTGGGTAAAACAAGGAAGGAAGGAGCTGCCATAGTCCCTCCACCTTCTCTCTTGGCAGGCACTATAGAATGCCAATGGCAAGATGAAGGTCAAGATGATTGGTATACGCCTGCTGCAGCTTCTAGCCAGAACACCACTCCAAGTTGAAGGAAGCACCTGCCTTATTGTGTGTGCAATGGTGCCTTTTCTAGATGGGTGTGGTCCCAATAGTATGGGTACTGTTGGCCAAGAGGATTCTGGCTCATCCGCTTTTCTGGGGACAGTTCCTTCACCCAGGGGGTTCCATTTCTCCACCCTTGGGAACCATTGGGGATTCCCAAGGGGAGACAGTTTATTGACTGATGCCCGTCACTTACCGTTGCATCGTTGGCTGCACCATTTATGCATCCAGTGGAGAATCCCAGAGGGACCAGCCAGACTTCCATGGTAGGCGCTACCATATCATGAATAAATAATAATTAATGTCTCCTCTCTCTCTTTTGCCTTAATGATGCAGTGTCACTCGTACTATGTATTTCTCCTCAAGAGATGTTTGAATCTTCTATAAACACCAAAAAATATATGCTGGGAGGGAGAGAAGGGGAAAAAAAGACAGCTTTTTCACTTGCTCACACACCACTGCTTTATTTCTTGATTACATCTTTCATGTTGTCTTTACTTTCTAATTGGGCAGAAAATAAGTTTTGCCCAATTGCAGGATCCATATTGTGCATGGTATGAACATAGCTCAAGAGCTCTTATCAAGTTTTTGAGCTGTTTAGCTTGGAAAGTTCAGATGGCTGCCATTCATTATGTCACAGCTGTCCTCTTCCAGAGCACAAAGAACCCATGAGTTTTAGTACAAACCAACACTTACGCTTTCTTGGCAAAAACACTTTCTGTTGATATTTTTCAATGGAGCTGAGTGAGAGGAAAAGAAAACAGAGTTTCACCAGATGGTAAGGACAGGCTGAAGGCTGCTTATCCTACTTTAGAACATCCGTCAGAGTCAATGCCAGAAATGTGCTTTGTTGGAGAATGTTTCTGATTTTTTTTTTTAAAAAGGAAAGATGTCATTTTTAATTTTAAAATGATCTGATCTGTTCTGAACACTATACCCTTGGGTATATCATCCGGTGTGTGCCCTATATCACTCAGCCAAGCTCCAGCCCTGGAGCTGCACCAGGTTAGATTGCACAAAAATGAATGGAGGAGGGCAGCAGTGACACACTGTAGCCACGCACAGAGACCCCTCATTAAGAGAGATGCTGAACACTCTTAACTCCTGTTGAGTTCAAATGGGAACAGAGAATGTCCAGCATCTCATTTGCCAAGTCCTAAGAGCTCAATATCTGCAACCTTTACTCACGTTAAGTAGCACTAATGCAAATTAATCTTGTTACTTAGGGTGAGCTAAGATTGCAGAACTGGGCCCTAAAATATAGGGAGGGGTAGCCTGGAGCATCAAGCACAGAAACATGACGTATTATTACTGGTGTGCATACCATTGATTGGAAATCACTGGCATATGTGTATTTAAGCTATGTTTTCTACCTGTATTAGTTAGACTTTAGTGAGAAATTTCATTCAGGCACTAAACATTCAACCTGAATTTTTGCAAATGTATAAGCTGTTTGGGTTGGACCTGTTAATAGCAGCCAAAGTTAGAAGCAGAACATGAGTATTTCAAGTCCTATCTGTCTACAGGGTTGGTTCCATATGAACTGGAACTACCTCTGTTTATTAAAGCAATGCAGATGCTGTTTGAGTCTAGCACACATCTTTGTTTCAGTTTGTTTCCATGAATAATTATGTGTGTTTTGCTTTCACTTTTCTCTCATTCTTTCTTTCATGTGTGCTGCCTGCCGTGAAAGAGGCTCTTGACCTCTATTCGAAAGGACAGGTATACTCTCTTTCCTGTGCAGTTGGTGCCAGTGCTGCTTCATGGATCAGTTAACAGAGGAAATTCGGAGAGCAAGCCAACTGGCACCCTGTCTGCCAAAGGCTGTCTCACTATCACATTTGTATGCCACTGTCCAGTGGAACATAAATCTTATGTCCTTGTCCAAGCTGCACGCATGGCAATACACTGCATTACTGTCTTGCACTAGCAAGACAAAGAATTTATGCATTCCAGAGAAGTGTACCATAAATGTAAAAGGCTGATGTGTAATGTACTTTAATTTAAGCACCATCATCTTAAAATTCCGCTCTGACTCAATTGTTTTGCTGTCATTTGTTATACATGAAGATCACTGTAACTGAAAGAGATTAGAGAAAAGAAAATGCCTTTTTTCCCATTTATTTCAGTTTGTTTACTGGGTGGGTTTCATAAAATTTTGTATGTAGCCAATATTGCTGTTTCTCAAAGACTAGTGGAGTTATTTTACCCTATTGCTTGTGTGGGTCTTTCATAAAGAAACAGGGAAGAGAAAAACATTTTTAAAAACAGATATTTAATTCTGTGAAGGCCCCTGCAATGGATGGCTTTCCAGCAGATCTCCACAAAACATGTTGTAATCACCTATCTTCTATTCTTTCAAAGGTCTTCACTGAAACATTTCTAAAAGGAACCATATCACATGAGCTTTAGTAAAGCTTTTGATACTGTCTCACATGACCTTCTCATAAACAAACTAGGGAAATGAAACCTAGATGGAGCTACTATAAGGTTTGGTGCAAAACTGGCTGGGAAACCGTTCCCAGAGAGTAGTTATCGTCGTTCTCAGTCATGCTGGAAGGGCATAACGAGTTGGGTCCCGCAGGGATTAGTTCTGGGTCCGGTTCTGTTCAATATCTTCATCAATGATTTAGATAATGGCATATTGAGTACCCTTATAAAGTTTCAGAGGGGTAGCCATGTTAGGCTTTTACAGATTCAGACTAACACGGCTACCCCTCTGTTACTTGACACCATGCAAGTCACTGCATTTAGCCGTATGGAATGGAAATCTCTCAACCTCATGAAGAAACTTGCACAAATACAGACAGATATCATCTTCCTTTCCAAATGCAAATGGATGGACATCATAAGGACCCTCTGTTGCCTTATAAAGTTTGTGGACGATACCAAGCTGGGAGGGGTTGTAAGTGCTTTGGAGAATAGGCTTAAAATTCAAAATGATCTGGACAAACTGGAGAAATGGGCTGAAGTAAATAGGATGAAATTCAGTAAGGACAAATTCGAAGTATTCCATTTAGGAAGGATAATCAGTTGCACACATACAAAATGGGAAATGACTGTCTACGAAGGATTACTGCGGAAAGGGATCTGGGGGTCATAGTGGACCACAAGCTAAATATGAGTTTTCAAGTATGTAAAACATTGTTACAAGGAGGAGGAAGAAAAATTGTTTTTCTTAACCTCTGAAGATAGGACAAAAAGCAATGGCCTTAAGTTGCAGCAAGCGAGCTTTAGGTTAGACATTAGGAAAAACTTCCTCTCAGGGTGGTTAAGCAGTGGAATAAATTGCTTAGGGAGATTGTGGAATCACCATAATTGGAGATTTTTAAGAGCAGGTTAGACAAACACCTGTCAGGAATGGTCTAGATAATTAGTCCTGCCACGAGTGCAGGGGACTGGACTAGATGACCTCTCGAGGTTCCCTCCAGATCTATGATTCTATTATTTCTATGATTCTATGACATGAGAACTGTTTTAATTACTTCTAATATTCAAGAAGAACGAAGGAAGTTGCAAGTGCGGTAACTTCCGCCCCTTATCTCTGCTGAACACAGCTTGCAAAATAGTTGCAAACATTTTAGCACAGTGACTGAACACCATCATCCTATCAATTGTTCCTATCAATCAATAAATCACAAGCAATGGCTGTATCCAAAAGATCAGATTTTTCTCAATTTCAGCATTTTCCATTTCAAATACACAAGGAAATCACTTATTTAGGTGTTAAGATTTGACCTAATCTTCCCCAAATTATTTCTCTCTATATATGGACTATATATTAAAACAAATTTTCAAGGATGTAAAGAGATGGTGTCTCTTCCCTATATCTTTAATGGGAAGAATAGAAACAGCCAAAATGAACATCTGCCCAAGATTGACTTATATTATTAGCCTATTGCCTTTCAAAGTCTCTCCCTTACTCTTTGCTCAAATAAATAGGCATATCATGCAATTTATATGGGATAAAAAACAGTCTCATTTATAACACAAGACCCTTAAAATATCCTGTGCAACTGGAGGTATGGAGTTGACAGATTTGTATCTATATTATCTATGATTCCAAATGTGTCCTGTTGTAAAATGGTGCCCCTCCAGTGATCTGTATACACCCTAACTTTGTTTGGTTCCCTCTCTTCTGTTCTATACCATAAGATGCTCTCCACACCCATAAGGAAAAATTCAATCTTTGTATCTACATGGGGGATCCTGCAATGCATTAAGACAATTACAGATTCCAGTCTTACTAATTCTCTTCTCATAACCACTATGGGATAACTCATGCCTCAGGATCAACTCCAACTACATGCTTAAGACCATATGGATAGAAAAAGGAACAACAAAAATTAAAGATGTAATAGGCTGCTGTCATTGATTACATGTGTAGCAAATATCAACTATTCACAGTTCCTTCTTTCAGCAGCTATGTTCCAGGATTCATGCAAGGATAGGGGACAAATGGACTGTTTCAACTCTAGAAGAACATGTTAAGAAATTTGGAAACAAAAGTCATTTGTAGAAATTACTGTTGGGTGGTTTAATATTTTGCAGTGTACTCTCAATCTCAAAGAAAAATGGGGAAAAGAACTTAGCCTTACTTTCACAACAGAAACCTCCAAGGATACCTGGCATAATAGGAAAAATACTTCAAGTTTTTTATCCTTGTGATTATTCCAAAACAAGATATTGCACAAGTACTACTGGACTCCAAAACATTTGTTGAAGGCTTGCCTGGCAATGCACAGAGAATATTGGAAATATGAATAGTCACATGACAACCTTTTGCACATCTGGTGTACCTGTCAAAAAATGCACATGTTATGGAATACCATATTCGGTGCTCTCTCAAAAACTCAGTGTCATTATAGATTCATAGATTCATAGATTATAGGACTGGAAGGGACCTCGAGAGGTCATCGAGTCCAGTCCCCTGCCCGCATGGCAGGACCAAATACTGTCTAGACCATCCCTGATAGACATTTATCTAACCTACTCTTAAATATCTCCAGAGATGGAGATTCCACAACCTCCCTAGGCAATTTGTTCCAGTGTTTAACCACCCTGACAGTTAGGAACTTTTTCCTAATGTCCAACCTAGACCTCCCTTGCTGCAGTTTAAACCCATTGTTTCTGGTTCTATCCTTAGAGGCTGAGGTGAACAAGTTCTCTCCCTCCTCCTTATGACACCCTTTTAGATACCTGAAAACTGCTATCATGTCCCCTCTCAGTCTTCTCTTTTCCAAACTAAACAAACCCAGTTCTTTCAGCCTTCCTTCATAGGTCAAGTTCTCAAGACCTTTAATCATTCTTGTTGCTCTTCTTTGGACCCTTTCCAATTTCTCCACATCTTTTTTAAAATGCGGCGCCCAGAACTGGACACAATACTCCAGCTGAGGCCTAACCAGAGCAGAGTAGAGCGGAAGAATGACTTCTCGTGTCTTGCTCACAACACACCTGTTAATGCATCCCAGAATCATGTTTGCTTTTTTTGCAACAGCATCACACTGTTGACTCATATTTAGCTTGTGGTCCACTATAACCCCTAGATCCCTTTCTGCCGTACTCCTTCCTAGACAGTCTTTTCCCATTCTGTATGTGTGAAATTGATTTTTCCTTCCTAAGTGGAGCACTTTGCATTTGTCTTTGTTAAACTTCATCCTGTTTACCTCAGCCCATTTCTCCAATTTGTCCAGATCATTTTGAATTATGACCCTGTCCTCCAAAGTAGTTGCAATCCCTCCCAGTTTGGTATCATCCGCAAACTTAATAAGCGTACTTTCTATGCCAATATCTAAGTCGTTGATGAAGATATTGAACAGAGCCGGTCCCAAAACAGACCCCTGCGGAACCCCACTCGTTACGCCTTTCCAGCAGGATTGGGAACCATTAATAACAACTCTCTGAGTACGGTTATCCAGCCAGTTATGCACCCACCTTATAGTAGCCCCATCTAATTTGTATTTGCCTAGTTTATCGATAAGAATATCATGCGAGACCGTATCAAATGCCTTACTAAAGTCTAGGTATACCACATCCACCGCTTCACCCTTATCCACAAGGCTTGTTATCCTATCAAAGAAAGCTATCAGATTGGTTTGACATGATTTGTTCTTCACAAATCCATGCTGGCTGTTCCCTATCACCTTACCACCTTCCAAGTGTTTGCAGATGATTTCCTTAATTACTTGCTCCATTATCTTCCCTGGCACAGAAGTTAAACTAACTGGTCTGTAGTTACCTGGGTTGTTTTTATTTCCCTTTTTATAGATGGGCACTATATTTGCCCTTTTCCAGTCTTCTGGAAGGAATTATCTTTCCTTCTCCAAGCTTGTGTATTTTAGGGGGGCTGGATGGGTTGGTATTACCAGTTAATATTAAGAAATGGATTGCAGTAACTATCTTAGTGGCCCAAAGAATTATTTTGATAAAATGGAATTCTGGAGTTCTCCTTCATACATAGACTTGCTTAGTGAGCTCTCTACTACTGCATTAATGGAAAAAATGACTCTGTCTAATTGAAATTATTGGGAAAAAATATGAGGTTATGTTATCACACATGAAACTATTGCATACTTTGTCAATTTAGTATATATTAGGTTATGTTCTCACTTATTTATCTATTTACTCCCTTTAATAATTGATGCCCTGAATGACCTCTATGGGTTCCCATACTTTTTCCTTCTTTCAGGTTTTGCAAATAATAAACATTGAATTTTGTTATGTATAAGCTATTTCCAACTTATGCGTGAATATGTTTTTTCTTTGTTATGTGTTTATATTTATATAAAAACAATAAAAATAAACAACAAACAGACCTTTAGATGCTACTGAAATACACATAACCAATCACTATAGTTGTTGTTACCTTTGTCATTCCCCACTGTAATCTCTTTAATTTGGTATGTTTGGGCTGGTATTACTAACCCCAATTATTACTAGTGGGTATCTGATGCTGTGCTCAGAGTTCAGTCTCCTGAACAAGTACAGTATTAGGATTAGCAGGGTGAGAATCACTATTAGAAATATAATTAGGTTTAAACACTCTAGGAGCACACGAGGAGCTGTGACCACATGTCATATAGTCACAAGTTATCACATATCCTTTTGTTAACCATTTCATTATGCAGATGAACAATGCCACAACTACTGAAACATACACAGAGATGGAGGTAAATCATAAACTGTCCAGCATCAATGATTCCATACTGGAGAAACATCAAGATGTGCAAGATGATCATCAGGTGGCAGTCCTGTCAGGTGTCTCCTGAGTGCTTCCCTCCCCATTCAGGTTTAGCAACTCCTTTTTTTCTCTGTTATGCTTACACTCACTAAGCTTATGCAGGTGCATAAGAATATCAACCACTTTTCCTTTTGTACTTCCTCATTGTTTCTCAGTTGTTACTCATGTTAATGAGAATAAGGGGAACCAAGGGGATAAACTATATGTCAATAAGTTACTATGGTAACTTATTATCTCACCCACCGTGTCTCTCTAATATCCTGGGACCAGCTATGGCTATAACAACACTGCATATGGTAACTTGAGGTTATTACAGAATTCACCAAAAAGTTACTACTGGGCATTTTGCGATATTAATGGGTACATTGCAGCATAGTTTCCACAATGTCAACAATTATCACATCTTTTATTGTAATCTTATAACTTTACTCGCACAGGGTTATCCCTCAGTCAACTAGTCATGTTGAGCCTGGGGGCCTTCTATGGCCAACCTACAGCTCTTGTAGGTCTAAAGCCTGTAGGCCTTACATTGAAGCCTTACCTTACCTATCCTTAATCTACAGTCTAAACCTATTAACCACACATTGTTTATATATAAATTAATTGCAAGGATAGAAGAATATACTAATGCATAACACAATCAATCATATCAAATGATTATCTACACCACTGTACTCTCTATTATTCATCACACTAAATCTACAGTTACAGGTCTTTTCTACATAGGAAAATGTTGTCTTTTGTACAGATATAGTTACACAGGTACAGCTATACTGGTATAACCCCATATGTGGACACTTTTATTCCAATATAAGAGTGACTTTTTTGATTGGCTTAGGCTAGGTCTACACTAGGGGGGGATGGATTTAAGATACGCAAATTCAGCTATGCGAATATCGTAGCTGAATTCGACGTATCCTATTCGACTTACCCCACTGTGAGGACGGCGGCAAATTGACCGCCGCGGCTCCCCTATCGACGGTGCTTACTCCTCCTGACGAGGTGGGAGTATGCGCATTGATTTGGGGATCGATTTATCCGTCTAGATGAGATGCGATAAATCGATCCCCAAGAGATCGATTTCTACCCGCCGATCTGGGCGGGTAGTGTAGACTAGCCCTAATGCTGCTTGTGGAGGAAGTTAAACTATACTGGTGTAGGAATGATCACATGGAGTGTCGAAAGGTTTTAAAGTCATACCTTACCAAAAAATCTTTCCTGTGTTGACATTGTAAACATTGTAAACTTTTTGGGGCAGGGACCTGTTCTCTCTGTTTATAGTGTAAAGTGCCTTAGTATCATTCCAGATGCTGTTTTGAATAATACAATGTATTCTGTGGGCCTGATTGTCTGCTGCCTAAAGGTAAAGGACTTCAGAAGGTACAAAGCAATGAAGAATCCAGCCTATGGGCCAAGTTAACCAGCAAACTCTGGCTGGTTCTGATGCAAAGTAACAAGAATTTACTAATCAAAAGAGCCCTACAGACCTGATTCTTTCCACTGCATAAAAGAGAATCAGGCCTATATGGTTACTTTAAATTATTCACATTGATAAGAAGTAAATTGCTACTTATTTCCCTCCCTATAAATAACTTCTTAAACTGTGACATCTTCTTCTTCTCTTCTGAACAGTCATTGTCTCAGTAACTAGATAATGGCTCACAACACGTCTCTTTAAAGAGACAAGGAGGGTGAGGTAATATCTTTTATTGGCGAGAGTCGAGCTTTTGAGCTTACACAGAGCTCTTCCTCAAGCCTGTGTAAACTTGAAAGTTTGTCTCTCTCACCAACAGAAGTTGGTCCAATAAAAGATATTATTACCTTGTGTCTCTAATATACTGGGACTGACACACGGCTACAACAACACCGCATATAACAAGTCTCTGACAGCACTGTTGGAAGAGCTATAGATTGTTTACTGCTTGCTGCAAATCTACTTACTTACAAGTGGGTTGTATTTTGGTTTTCTCTATATTTCCTTTGATGCCATTCTTAGTTCTTCTTGAAAGATAAGTGGACTAAATACCACACATTTCAAACATTTAAGCCTTTGCCGCATTTATAATTATCATATCCATCGAATCTGGAGGAGAGACATCCATGAATCCCTATGACAGACACTAAACTTGCTACAGCATGTGGCTACTTCTGCACATGTAGACTGAAAAACAGCCTGAGTAGCCCTTGGCTTAAAACCTTTTTTTTAAGAGATGAGGCTGAGCTGCAGTATTTGGATCTGGAACTGGTTAGCATCTTCAGAGCACTGTGGATGCGGGCATGGTGCTTGTGTACAAGGAGCCTTGCTTCTTTCTGTACTGCCCTGCTGGTACCTGCCAGCATGCATGAGGATGTGGGGTCATAGAATCATAGAGGATTGGGGTTAGAAGAGACCTCAGGAGGTCATCTAGTCCAACCCCCTGCTCAAAGCAGGACCAACACCAACTAAATAATCCCAGCCAGGGCTTTGTCAAACCTGACCTTAAAAACCTCTAAGGATGGAGATTCCATCACCTCCCTAGGTAACCCATTCCAGTGCTTCACCCCCTCCTAGTGAAAAAGTTTTTCCTAATATCCAACCTAGACCTCCCCCACTGCAACTTGAGACCATTGCTTCTTGTTCTGTCATCTGCCACCACTGAGAACAGCCGAGCTCCATCCTTGTTGGAACCCCCCTTCAGGTAGTTGAAGGCTGCTATCAAATCCCCGCTCACTCTTCTCTTCTCCAGACTAAGTAAGCCCAGTTCCCTCAGCCTCTCCTCATAAATCATGTGCCCCCACCCCCTAATCATTTTCATTGCCCTCCACTGGACTGTCTCCAATTTGTCCACATCCTTTCTGTAGTGGGGGGCCCAATACTTCAGATGTAGCCTCACCAGTGCCAAATAAAGGGGGAATAATCACTTCCCTCAATCTGCTGGCAATGCTTCTACTAATGCAGCCTTTTTGGCAACAATGGCACACTGTTGACTCATATCCAGCTTCGCGTCCACTGACCTCATTCCTGCATAGATTCACACCATCTGCAATCAGCCTGGGCTGGCTTCCTTATCTTGTACTCCCTGGCACTTTTCACCATCTTATTACTGCTTTGTGCACAGGTGAACTAGGAAATTTCCTCTGGCAAACTCAGGCAGGAACAATCATAATGTGATCCCTAACATGCACATCCTTATTTCTTATCAGGAAGACTGTTCCTTACAAACCCACTCCTATTCCCAATGAAATCAGTGGCAAACGCCCCTTGACTTCAGCAGGAAAGGGGTCTGTCTTCATGACAGTGAGATAATTAAAATAACAGTAAAGTACTGAAGTACGATTATCATATCTATGACAAGCTTTAATTAGCATATGGCCTGGCACACCGTGTTCTCAGCCAGCTGCTCTGAAACAAAAACAGCTATCAGTTTTCTCTTGTGTGATACCTAATAGGGAACATAGATATGATGGATTTTAGACACTGACAAAGAGAAAGATGAAAAGTAGCAACCTTTAATTAGGTTTCCTTTTGTTCACTTCAAGTTTAACAAAGCAGCAATTCACAGCTCAATAGCAAATGAGAACTAATCAGAAGAAAAATACTCATTTTTAACATAAGTTTGTATCTTTCTCAGCTGAGGCTCTTTTATTATTGTTTGCTTTCAGCCAGGGATAATGAAGGCAAGAGGGAAGAATTGATTTTACAGATAAATAAACTAGAAGTTTTCATTTTTCAGAATTTCCAGCAGTGCTCAAGCTTTCATTTTCATTCACTGAGAAACTATGTAGCGAAGTTAGATGTTGAAGTTGGAACCTTTTTATTGGCAAGGATGGAGGGAAGACAAGGGGCTAAGTCCTCCCCTGTATTGCAGTTGCTTTACAACTGGCACATCTGTCCACAGGAGGCAAGCACCAGTGTAGGGGGATCTTTGGGTGGTGTGGACACTGTAGGGATATTAAAGAAGGTACTAACAGTGATTCCCCCAAGTGACAGTGACCCCCTCATAATTTGTCTCCCACACTTTAAAATCCAACAGTTTCACCAAGTACAGAAATCTCTTAGGTCTTCTGTTAAAACTTGTAAGCTACTGTCTGTAGAAACCATTGATTGTATCTATCCTGTGAAAGATACTTTATTACTATGTAAAACTTACAAACAAGTTAATTGACTTTGTTCTTGACGTAATTGATACAATGTAAACAAACACTATTAAGTATTAAGCCGTTAAGTGACTTTCATTTCATTGTAATAGCAAGGGCTCCTAGGACAGACTCCCCACCCTCTGCGATTAAAGGGCCGGGAGTCTCAAATGAATTAGCACACACCCCGAAAGTGGTGGAGACAGTAAATTAAAATATGGTTAAGATATGAAATGTATGCTGATGAATGCTTGATATACATGAATGGTTAGGGAGGTGCCAGCCTAGAAAGGGAGTATCCATCGGCCGAAGAATGTGTCAAGTGGATGACCAGACAACCCCCGAAGGGTAAACTGGGATCCACCCCATCACCTGGAAGGATGAGAAACACAAACTTTGGACAGTTTGGAGCCACCAGGAATGTGCCCAGGAATGTGTCCAGGAATGTGCCATCTGCTGATTGAGTCAGCAACAGCAGAATGAAACAGCTCCCATAGACTAACATAGGAATTAATTCCTATAAGAATGAACTCTAAAGACTGATGACTTTGAGTCTCTGGTTCTGCTGCCGGCCTCCAGGAGCATCAGGTGCACCTGACACAGACTCGGCTTCATCCCCAGGACCAAGATACCTGGCCAGTAACTTGGCATGAGCAACTTCTAGGCTGGTAACTATAACACCTATACAGAACTTAAATGAATGATTGTGTGAATGAATCTCTCTATATATATTTGTGTGTGTATAAGGAATAAGTAATGATAGGAATAAGTAGTCAAAACAACGTTGTTTACTTTTATCTTTTGCTTTATCATTATATTTAAAATAAATGTGGCATCTTTGCCTTATCCCTCTTAAGGAGATTCTATTGGTATAACAACACAATTGACTGAAAGTGTAGGGGGCATGGCTGGGAGGCTAGGGGTCATGGTTAGGACTTCCCTGCAGCCTGGACCCCTTCTTTGCTGTGTGAGTCCTTGGCAGCCAGTGTAAGTTTCAGCATCATGCTGGCTGCTCTAAATTACTCTGGGGACTAGCCCAGAGCTCAGGCAATAATGGATTGGGCTAGAACAGGGGTCGGCAACCTTTCAGAAGTGGTGTGCCAAGTTTTCATTTATTCACTCTAATTTAAGTTTCGCGTGCCAGTAATACATTTAATATTTTTAGAAGGTCTCTTTCTATAAGTCTATAATATATAACTAAACTATTGTTGTATGTAAAGTAAATAAGGTTTTTAAAACGTTTAAGAAGCTTCATTTAAAATTCAATTAAATGTCCAGGACCCGGGGCAGTGTGAGTGCCACTGAAAATCAGTTCAGTGCCGCCATTGGCACGCGTGCCATAGGTTGCCTACCCCTGGGCTAGAAGAAAACTTTGCACCCCTTTCTGTTTCCCTGTGACTGAGGTCATGGCTGAAGATCTGGGTCAAGGTCTTTTGCAACTCTGATAACTTGAATAAAATTTGTTGGTGATAATTTGTGGCTGTTAAATGCTTTCTAGACATGCCCATTTTGCCTTTTCCTCTGGAGGTTATTGCTCAACTTATAACGAATATTTATTAAAATATTGCTTGTAGTAGACCACCTAGATATTTCAGAAAGTGAAACACACTCACTTTAACTTTTAATTTTAAACGTGTTTATGTAACCAATGTACATGTTTTGCAAATATTCTATAGACCAAATTGTGTCCTTTCTTACATGAATGCAAATTCAGGGTAAATCAAATTAAGTCAACATTATATTAGGGATTTACATTGGTATAACTGAACCAGAATTTAGCCTTCTAGTATTAGATACTGCTACTTTAAGAACAGCTGCTTGCTGAGAGGTTCTTGAAACTGGAAATTGTTTTCTAGCTCAAATCATGGTCTGTGACACAGCTTTTGTTCAGTAAGGAAGCATCTGTCTGTAGAAACAGATTTTTGGGGATTACCGCATCCGAGGTAGAAACAAAACTAGAACGCCTTAATGGGACTAAGTCAGGTGGACCGGACGATCTTCATCCGAGAATATTGAAGGAATTGGCGCGGAAAATAGCAGGCCCGTTAGCGACTATATTTAATGAATCTGTAAACTCGGGGGTGGTCCCGTTAGACTGGAGAATAGCCAATGTGGTTCCTATTTTCAAGAAAGGGAAAAAAAGTGACCCGGGTAACTATAGGCCTGTTAGTTTAACATCAGTAGTGTGCAAGGTACTGGAGAAGATTCTGAAAGAGAAACTAGTTGAGGACCTTGAGGTTAATGGCAAATGCGATAAATTACAGCATGGTTTTACGAAGGGCAGATCGTGCCAAACGAATCTGATCTCCTTCTTTGAGAAAGTAACGGACTTATTAGATAAGGGAAATGCGGTGGACCTAATATACCTGGATTTCAGTAAAGCGTTTGATACAGTACCCCATGAGGAATTATTGGTTAAAATGAAAAACATGGGGATCGATATGAAAATCCAGAGGTGGATAAGGAATTGGTTAATGGGGAGAATGCAGCGGGTCGTATTAAAGGGTGAATTGTCGGGTTGGAGGGAGGTTACTAGTGGAGTGCCTCAAGGTTCAGTTTTGGGACCCATCTTATTTAATCTATTTATAACTGACCTCGGGACCGATTGCAAGAGTGGGCTGATAAAGTTTGCGGATGATATGAAGGTGGGAGGAGTTGCAAACTCGGCAGAGGATAGGGATATTCTGCAGGGAGACTTGAATGAGCTTGTGAATTGGAGTATCAGAAATAGGATGAAATTTAATAGTAAAAAGTGTAAGGTGATGCACTTGGGGATGAATAATAACAATTTTAGTTACAAGATGGGGACGCATTGGTTAGAAGTAACGGAAGAGGAGAAGGACCTAGGGGTCCTTGTGGATCGCAGGATGACTATGAGTCGACAATGTGACGTGGCGGTGAAAAAAGCCAATGCGGTCTTGGGATGTATTAGGCGAGGTATATCTAGTAGGGATAGGGAGGTCCTGCTTCCGTTGTATAAGGCGCTGGTGAGACCTCATTTGGAGTACTGTGTGCAGTCCTGGTCTCCAATGTTTAAAAAAGATGAACTCAAACTGGAACGGGTGCAGAGAAGGGCGACTAAGATGATCAGAGGAATGGAAAACCTGTCGTATGAAAAGAGATTAGAGGAGCTTGGGTTATTTAGTCTGACAAAGCGAAGGCTGAGGGGACATATGATTGCTATCTTTAAATATATCAGAGGAGTTAATACAAGGGAGGGAGAGGAATTATTCCAGCTTAGTACTAATGTGGACACGAGAACGAATGGATACAAACTGGCCGGGGGGAAGTTTAGGCTTGAAATTAGACGAAGGTTTCTGACCGTCAGAGGGGTGAAATATTGGAACGGCCTTCCGAGGGAAATGGTGGGGGCGACGGACCTGTCTGGTTTTAAGATTAAGTTGGATAAGTTTATGGAGGGAATGGTTTAATGATAAAACATAGTAGCCGAGGAAAACCAAGCAACGGTACATGAATAGCATAATGGCCAACAAGGGTCAGGCTAGAGACTCTTGCCTATATGCTCGGGGTATTACTGATCGCCATATTTGGGGTCGGGAAGGAATTTTCCTCCAGGGCAGATTGGCTGAGCCTCTGGAGGTTTTTCGCCTTCCTCCGCAGCATGGGGCAGGGATCACTAGCAGGAGGGTCTCAGCCAATTGAAGTCACTAAAACACAGGTTTGGGGACTTCAACGGTAGAGTCCAGGGAAGGGTCTTGCGGCCTGCAGCATGCAGGGGGTCAGACCAGATGATCATAATGGTCCCTTCTGACCTTAAAGTCTATGAGTCTATGAGTCTATGAGTCATCTGTTACTATTCAAGCAATAAATGGTGAGGAGAAAGAGGAGTGCAAATGAGTAAAACTGAGAATCTGAGGATGGGAAAGGGGACAGTATTCTTTCAAGCTCCACCCACAAAATAAGCTCCACCCATGTGAAGCATCAAAATGAGATGCTGCTCAGAGAAGATCATACAGACATTTCAATTATAATTGTGCAGCTCTCTGAGCACCACAAGGCTCCTTGAGCTTAACTCCCACTTGATGGGGCTTGGATTTGTGCATGTACTGTACTAGGCTCCTTGGACTTAGCTCCTGCTTGACTGGGGAAAAATGTTATACGATATCTTCCAAACACTATCCACTGGTGGCAGCAAAATGGGACATCACTTATAGGCATTTGTGCAAATCTGTGATCCTCCCCCTCCTTTCTTACACAAGGAATGGAGTAGTTAGCAGTGTTGACATTTAAATTATCACTGCGCATCAAATTTAAGTCACCATTCAGATGAATGGAACAATTCACCCCCTCAGAACTATTTTGGCAGGTTCTCTGTAGACTCACATACACATCACTGCATTCATATTTGTGAGCCTTCTTCACTAATATACAAACTAGAGATTTTTTTTTCCCCCTAAATGAAAACGGAGATTCTGGAGAACAAGGTAGTAGTTTGAGAGAGGTATTTGTATGCCATACCATTGTGTGCCACCTGAATCTGAGCTCTGAGTTTATTGGCAAGGATTAACTAGGCATGAAACTGGGAGGGGGAATAGGGTACACAGGACAGTGGCTCTCAACCTTTCCAGACTACTGTACCCCTTTTAGGAGTCTGATTTGTCTTGAGCACCCCCAAGTTTCACCTCACTTAAAAACTACTTGCTTACAAAATAAGACATAAAAATACAAGAGTGACACAACACACTATTACTGAAACATTGCTTACATTCTTATTTTTACCATATAATTATAAAATACATCAATTGGAATGTAAATATTGTACTTACATTTCAGTGTATAATATATAGAGCAGTATAAACAAGTCATTGTCTGTATGAAATTTTAGTTTGTACCGACTTCGCTAGTGATTTTTACGTAGCCTGTTGTAAAACTAGGCAAATATCTAGATGAGTTGATGTACCCATTGGAAGATCCTTGAGTACCCCTGCTTGAGAACCAGTGCATTAGGGGAAACTTTCTGACTGCAAAAGCTATTGGCCATATACTAGTTAAAGTGCCAATTTCTGTGCTGTTGAAAATTGAGTGAACAACACTATAGAAACTAGATTGCAAGGGGTAGTCATTAAATGGGAAGGGTATAAATTAAGTGATTAAACAGGCCTTTTCTAGCCCCAGTTTTTATGACTCTATGACAGGGATCGGCAACCTTTGGCACACGGCCCACCAGGGTAAGCCCCCTGGCGGGTCGGGCCAGTTTGTTTACTTGCCGCATCCGCAGATTCGGCCGATTGCGGCTCCCACTGGCCGCGGTTTACCGTCCCAGGCCAATAGGGGTTGCGGTAAGCGGGGGCCAGCAAATCCCTCCGCCCGCGCCGCTTACCGCAGCTCCCCATTGGCCTGGAGCAGTGAACCGTGGCCAGTAGGAGCCGCAATCGGTCGAACCTGCGGATGCAGCAGGTAAACAAACTAGCCCGACCCGCCAAGGGGCTTACCTTGGCAGGCTGTGAGCCAAAGGTTGCCGATCCCTGCTCTATGATCATTTAATATTGACATGACAATAGCCACATTTACTATAACATCGTTCTACTCCAAAGTCTCCTTCCTACAACCCCTGAACCTTTCTTTCATGATCTTTATTCTCTCTACCATGATGGACGTGCATTTTCAGTAGCACTATGCTATCAGTGGGTGAAATGGAATTTTCTGGCAGATTGGCCCATAGACACATGGAAGTTGAGTAGTTAAAGAACTCAGAAAGGATTCACTCCATGGGGCCAGTTCATTTAACAACAGAGGGCTGCCATTATTTATTGCTCTGTGAACTCCCCGCAGTTCAGTCATAAGCCTTCTTTCCTTCATGTAGACATATCTAAACATTTCCTTGGTGTGATGTGCAATCATTAACACTGAGACATAGGGCATATTCGTTTGCTGATATCAGCCTATGAAAAAGCAGGTTTCTTTCTATTGCTAATATAAGTGGCTGTTTGAGTAGCCTGCAATATCTTAAAGTATTAATTTCCTGCATGTGTTTAAGCCACTCCATTGTAGAGTCACACCACAAAAAAACTTACTCTACAAAGGCAATGGCTTCTTTATGTGCAATATAGCTAAAGACAATCAGATATATACGTCCAGAACACAAACTTGGCCTGATTCTCTGTTGTGCTCTGTCTTCTTTGTGCTGCTTGGGGCAGATTCTGGTCATAAATGGCCAGCAGAGTACTACTCCTGTAGATAGGAACTTCCCATTGGTGTAAAGTGCCCGTCACCCACACCCTGATGTAAGAAGTTAGGTCGTTAGGGTGCTCTAAAACAGGGGTTCTCAACGTTTTTCTCTCTGAGCTCCCCCCTCCCACAACATGCTATAAAAACCTCCACGGCCCACCTGTGTCACAACAACTGTTTTTCTGCATATCCAGTAGATTAAAAGCCACAGCTGTTGTTAGGCAGTAGGAAGCAGGACAATTGTCTATGGCCCCACACTGCAGGGGGCTCCACAAAGCTAAGTTGCTCAGGCTTTGGCTTCAGTCCCGTGTGGCTTCGGCTTTTGCTTTCTGCCCTGAGCCCTAGCGAGTTTAATGCCCACCCTGCACTCTGATATTTTGGCAGACCCCCTGAAACCTGCTCACAGCCCCCTAAGGGGCCCCAGACTCCTGGTTGAGAACTGCTGCTTTAAAGGATGTGGGGGCTGGGAACCAGAACTGGCTTTCTACAGTGGAGAACTTAGCCTTACATGTATAAACTGGATACGACTTACATACAATGGACAATCTGTGTGCTTTGTTAAATGCTTTGGGATCCTTCAGGTTGAAAAGAATTGTAGCAATGTAAACCGCTAGAATGGGCCTAGTCCTGTAAACACACAAATGGGAAGAGGACTCAGGGTATGTGTACACAGGGGTGGAAAACCCTGGCCTGTGTCAGCTGACTTGGGCTGGATTCTGGGGCTGAAAAACTGCTGTGCTAACATTTGGGCTCAGACCGGAGTCTGAGCTCTGGGATGCTATTGGGGTGGAGAGTTTCAGAGCTTGGATTCCAGCCTGAGCCCTAATGTCTACACAGAAATTTTTAATCCTGTAGCCTGGCCCAGCTGTGTCAGTGCTGCAGGGTTTTTATCCCTGTGTAAACATATCCTCAGGTGCCAGGCATGATCTCAGTCCTTGTGCTCCCAACAAGCAAAGACCAGGATAGACAATCATGGACAGCAGCATAGACCTACACCCTCCCTCTGGCCAGAAGAACTGTTCCTAGAACAGAGGAAAGAACAAGATGAAGCATGCTAAACAGTATTGCACCCCAACACTGTGCTCCCAGAGGCATTGTTCCTGCCACATACACAATACTTACTATGAATATTTAGGAATATTTTTCCTTATGAAGATCCACAATCTAGCCCAAATTAATAATGTTCTTGGTTTACTTTAAAATTTAGGTATTTTCTAGGACAGGGGTAGGCAACCTATGGCATATGTGCCAAAGGCGGCACACGAGCTGATTTTCAGTGGCACTCACACTGCCCGGGTCCTGGCCACTGGTCCAGGGGGCTCTGCATTTTAATTTAATTTTAAATGAAGCTTCTTAAACATTTTAAAAGCCTTATTTACTTTATATACAACAATAGTTTAGTTATATATTATAGATTCATAGAAAGAGACCTTCTAAAAACGTCAAAATGTATTACTGGCACACGAAACCTTAAATCAGAGTGAAGAAATGAAGACTCAGCACGCCACTTCTGAAAGGTTGCCAACCCCTGTTCTCGGAATTAACGCGAAGTAATCATCCAAAGATGCACCCCCAAACCATGCGTTTTCCCCCTTGAGCTCAGACACCACTGCCACTATGAAATAGCTGAGTGAGCTAGAAGAGTTTGCTGGGTTCTAAAATGCAACTGAGTTCACCACTCTGCTTCAAAAGTCTTACATGGGGTACTGTAGCTCTTTAAATAAATTTTGCCCTGAAGATAGTTCTGAAGAGAAAAAAGAAAAACAAAACAAAAAAGCCCAGCAATGACCCTTGCTTATAAAAAATCCATTTGTAAAAACGGCGCACACTGATCAAAAAAGTAAAATTTTTCAATTTTTTAAAAATCCAATTCCCCCCATTCTACTGAGATAAAAGAGTGTGTCTGTGTGTGGAGGGGTGGGGGGGCGAGAGGGAATTGGGGGAAAACAAAGAGAGAAGGTGGGAGAAATTGGTATCTCTCCACAATTTCAAAATAACAAAATTCTAAATGAAAAAATCTGGGGGGAAAATGAAGTTTTTGTAGAAATTTCTTATTCAGAAATTTTATCAAAGAAGTCAATGACAATGAACATTTTCCAGAAAAAATTGTTGTCAAGGAAATATTATTTTTGATAAAAAAGTGTCAAAAATGTCATCTCTCTCTAATGAGATGTCCATAATTAAGCCATCTGTATGCAAAGTTCTACATTTCTAGTTGTGCTATAATAAGAACTGTGTCGGAATTGCAACTATCGCTTTAAGTCTGTGTGTGTGTTGGGGAGAGGGGGGAGCATTTCCTAGTCCTGCTTGCAGGCCATGGGTTTCTGCAAAGAAGTATACAATCATGGTCATTCTGGAAAAACCCAGCCTAGAGTAAGAGAGATAAGTTGTGCCTTGCTGCCTAGGGAGCGCCTTGTTTTCGCTCTGATTTTGGATTCTTGTGTGTTATTCTAAGAACTAAAGTAGTGTTAGGTTGCAACCTTCCAGCAAAATAATGTGTGGGTTTTTTTAATTAGCACTTGTTATGGAGTTAATTAGACTGTGGAACTTCTAAATGACTCAAGTTTTGCCAGCTGAACGTATGGGCTTTATCTGAACCTGTTTAACTTCTGGAATTTGTAAAATCCATCATCTTTGCCAGGAGAACATGTAAATTCCTTGATCCTGGGGCTGTGCTAAAACATATGCAATCAAAAACTACAAAAGATGCTCATGTTTGGAGTTTCCATCAATGCTATTTCTTGCATCATTTTGGATGAGAGGCTTCCAAGTAAACCAAGTACCAACCAGACTTGACCCTGCTTAACTAAGAACTCTGATGAGAACATAAAACAAGGTTGGCATGACTACTGGCAAATTAGGGGATCACAGTGGAAGAGCTGCCACAACTTGTACAGTAGTTGTATACACACTGCCGTGCTACTTTATTGCCTCAGAAATGGCAGAATCCCCACTAATGTCCTATTGATATCAATCAGAATGTAACAGAATCCAAGAAGGGCCAGGTGGTCCAGTGGGTCGCCCACCCAGGATCCAGCCTCACCTCCCAGCAGGAAGACCTTTCAGTCCAGTTACTCACCCATGTTTTGGCTTAGCTTCTCCTTGGGTTTTCAGTGTCCTTGCCCTCTTCGTACCAGGAGGAGTGGATGGGTGGAGAGGTTTATGCCCCTCCTGCAGCAGGGGCAGTAGGTAGAGGAGCCTGGGATATCCCAGTCCACTGGGCTCTGACCCCCAGGGCCATATGAAAGTGAATCAGTGTCTGGCACCTTGGAGTTCCCTGCCGGGTCACTTCCTACTATCTGTCTCTCCCTATGGCTCCAAAAAAAAAGAAAAGATCATTAAGCCTTCAGCCCCATCTGGGTTCAGAGTTCAGTTCTATTCCTCACATGAAGGCTTCTTTGGCACCCTTCTTTGGGAGCCCTCAAGGTAGGTCTGTCTCCCCGCCTCCAGCCTCTCTCTTCTGAGTTGGGTTGCTCACTGTTAAGCTACCTGTCCAGTTGGAGCATGCTCTGCAGGTCTGGAGGGCAGCAGCTATCTGGACCCAGTATTGTCCTTTAACCCCTTTGAGCCCAGTGTTCCACACACACATCTTATGCACAACCTGCGATGAGTTCTGCGTTTGTACCTATACATTTTTCTTCCTATACATGTCCTTAGCTACTCTTAAACTGGGATCTATATCAATACGATGCATTACATCTGTATGCATCACAGCCTCTTAAATACCTTATCAAATTCTTTAAGAATGTCTTGTTCAGCCTATTCAGTAGATAACTTGAATACCAATTTGATCACCTGCATTTGCAGGCTGCTTTTCCACCTGAACATAGAGAAGTCTTTCTGTTTAACTGTTTCAAACTCCACTGAGTGGTATCTACCTTTATACATACTTGTCAGTGTGTGCTGACACTTGGATTCAGTTTTGGCTTACTACATGAAACAAGAGAAGTTTTAAATTATTAACACTGGGCAGTTACTAATCTTTCTGTATGATTGGTTTGGTTACATTGCACTCAGTTCCAGTACCTATTTTGAATTCACTTTTTTTGTCACTGATTCCAGTGCCACAAACCAATCTGTTGCTTTGTAGATTTATTTAGCCACTCAAAAAGAGCATCAGCCCTCAGAGCTTTGTCCTCTAGCTGTAAGTCTAGGTAGGTATTTTGTTTTGTATTTCTTTGCAATTGATGCTGAGAGTGACACACCTTTGGCCTACAAATTTACCCTATTTGTGAGTTCAGTTGTAAAATGTGAGTAAGTTCATAAGATAGCACAATAACCTATAACAACAAATGCTAATGAGAAATGCAAAAGTGAAACAGATTGAATTAGTCCAAGCAAAAAAAGCCTATTCATATAATGCAAGGACTGTGTTAAGATCACACTTGGTAAACAAGAAAAGTGTGGAACTAGAAATCAATGAACCAAAATTGGTGGATAAAATAATTGGTAGATAAAATAATAAGAGGATGGGTTATTCCACCCATCACTTCTCTTTTGGGGTCCTTAAAAGAAGAAACTTTGGGAGAAAAAATTGGCTACTGGAGCAAGTCTCACCATCATGGCTGTAACCTTCACCATCTCCTGGACCCCCTGGCATTTGCTATCCTGATAGAAGTCCTGACCAGACTATGCCAGACTGCAGGACCAAGATGACATCACCTCCTCTACTGGCCAATCACCACCTGGAATGTGAGACTTTGTCAAACCAATCAACCAACCCCATACCCCAAAGCCCCCATAACCTTTGTGTGTTCTTTTCCTTCCCCACCTTTTTCTTTTCTCTTTCCTATCACTCTCCTTTTTCCTTCTGTCTAATTAGATTCTGGCTTAGCCAGATCCATATATTTTGTAACACTGCTGTAAGCCAGTGACTAGAAAGAGGCAGCTAAATGCAATGCCATAAACATCCTGATGCCTGTACAAGTTTGCCAGATTTTGGGGTGGCTGATAAGACCATGTGCTGTGCCTGTGTTTTTCCAGCAGGACAGTTACAAGTCAGAGTCAACCCCAAAGACAAAAGCTGCATTTTCTATCTTTGCTGTTCTTTTCTCTCCCTTCTTCTGTGTGTTTGTCATTTTTTGCCTTAAAGGAAACAGGATTGGACTTTAACAACAACAGCTCCAGCCCGTCTCATCTAACTTCTTCTCTTTTCCCCAATAGGACAGTTATTGCCAACTTTAATACTATCTAAAAGCCTGTCAAACAAGGGTTTTTTCCCTTCTAAAAACACTCTCCAGCTAAAGGGAAAGTAAACAAGGAATGTTGTTAAAATGAAAGCCTTATTTAATACCTTACATTTCTAATGCTTTAAAAGTTATTCCTTCTTTCTATATCTTTAATAAAAGGGTAAAAACATTTTAATGGTGTGTTTGCCATTGTACTTCACTGGCCGAGGTTTCTATATATCAAAACCCAAACCTTGTTTAAAACAGTCTAATGTTGGACAGTGACTGAGGTATGTGAGCACCTTTGGGTACATCAATACTGCAGCGAGTCTCAGAGCCCGGGATTGTGGGGCTTACGCTACAGGGCTAAAAAGAGCAGTCTAGGCATTCCTACTTGGGCTGGAGCCTAGACTCTGAAACCATCCTATTTCACCAGGTTTGAGAGCCTGGGCTCCAGTCCGAATGGGAATGTCTCTGCTGCTTTTTTTATAGCCCTGTCGTGCACGCCCCGAGAGCCCAAGTCATTTGACCAGGCGGACTCTGAGATTTTTTTTTCAGTGCAGGTGGACCCTTTGACTCTTTGGGTCCATATAGTCTATCTAAATTCATACAATACAGCAGAAACTCAGAATTACGAACACCTCGGGAATGGAGGTTGTTCATAACTCTGAAATGTTCGTAACTCTGAACAAAATGTTATGGTCGTTCTTTCAAAAGTTTACAACTGAACATTGATTTAACACAGCTTTGAAACTTTACTATGCAGAGGAAAAATGCTGCTTTCCCTTTATTTTTTTAGTAGTTTACGTTCAATACAGTACTGTATGGATTTGCTTTTTTTTTTTTTGGTCTCTGCTGCTGCCTCTCAGTGTTCTGGAATAAACTACCGGTAATTATCTCACTGATAACTCAGGTTTTAAGGATCATTTGTAAGAATTTGTCACATGGGCTGGTCATAAGGTTTTAAGAAGGATTGCTATATAGCCTGCAGAGGTACAATCAACATGTTCTGAAATGGCATTTAGTAAACACATTTGTGCTAGATGGTGCCAGACAATGTGAATGGGACAAAACTATTTTAAGTTGTTGTTGTAAAGTAGATTACTAATGTTCAATCACATAAGACTTGATTCTGCAAAATCTACTACTGATGTTAATGTGAACTGTATGTGCATACTGGAGAGCACACTCTGAATCCCTCAGTCCCACCCTGGCACACATCATCTCCATATTGGTGCACATAACAAAATTCATTCCTCACATGGATGTAAAAAATTAGAGGGAACATTGGTCTCCAGACAAATTAAAGGGAGTTCAGATAGGGACAACAAAAATCATTATGGCACTAGAAGGGCTGATTTGTGACGACAAAGTAAATGAGCTAAATATGAATCATTTTTCTTTCCAAATGCAAACAAATGGACATCATACTAAAAGGACTAAAGGTAAAAAATCCATTACAATCTACATATCACACAGATTATGCTGAGAGACTGTGTCACACACTCTCAAAGAAACTGCGAAACCACCTGATCAGCATCCTATACAGCAAACAGGGAAAGATTAAGAATGAGCTCTCATAAAAAAACAACCTTCCACACAAACTTCCTCATGGATAGACTTTACAAAAACTAGACAAGCCATTTACAACACAAACTTTGCCTCTCTACAAAGGAAAAAGGACACTAAACTATCTAAATTGCTACATGCCACAAGGAGCCACAACAGTAGTTCCCTTCACTCACCCAACAATATTGTTAATCTTTCCAGCTATACTCTTAGCCCAGCAGAAGAGTCTGTCCTATCTTGGGGCCTCTCCTTTTGTCCCTCCAGATCCACGAACATGATACAGTTCTGCGGTGACCTAGAATCCTACTTTCAACGTCTCTGACTCAAAGAATATTTCCAACATACCTCTGAACAGCATACTAACCCACAGAATCCCTCCTACCAGCACTACAAAAAAAAAAAAAGGATTCTGCGTGGACTCCTCCAGACGGTCGAAACAACAGACTTGACTTCTACATAGATTGCTTCCGTCAACGTGCAAAGGCTGAAATTGTGGAAAAGCAACATCATTTGCCCCATAACCTCAGCCATGCTGAACACAACGCCATCTACAGCCTCAGAAACAACTCTGACATCATAATCAAAAAGGCTGACAAAAGAGGTGCTGTTGTCATCATGAATAAATTGGAATATGACCAAGAGGCTGCTAGACAGCTCTCTAACACCACATTCTACAGGCCATTATCCTCTGATCCCCAGGGCCGGCTCCAGGCACCAGCTTACCAAGCAGGTGCTTGGGGCGGCCACTTCGGAGAGGGGCGGCACGTCCAGCTGTTCGGCGGCAATTCGACGGACGGTCCCTCACTCCTGCTTCGAATTGGCGCCGCAGATCGCGATCGCGGCTTTTTTGTTTGTTTGTTTGTTTGTTTGTTTGGCTGCTTGGGGCGGCCAAAACCCTGGAGCTGGCCCTGCTGATCCCACTGAGAATTACCTAAAGAAACTACAATATCTGCTAAAAAAAACTCCTGACAAAGCACAGGAACAAATCTGTACAGGCACATGCCTAGAACCCCGACCAGGGGTATTCTATTTGCTACCCAAGATCCATAAACCCGGAAATCCTGGATGCCCCATCATCTCAGGCATTGGCACCCTAACATCAGGCTTGTCTGGTTATGTTCACTCTCTCCTCAGGCCCTACGCTCCCAGCTATCTTCGAGACACCACTGACTTCCTGAGGAAACTACAATCCATCGGTGATCTTCCAGAAAACACCATCCTAGCCACTATGGATGTAGAAGCCCTCTACACCAATATTCCACACAAATATGGACTACAAGCTATCAGGAACAGTATCCCTGATAAGGTCACAGCTAACCTGGTGGCTGAACTTTGTGACTTTGTCCTCACCCACAACTATTTCACATTTGGGAACAATATATACCTTCAAGTCAGCGGCACTGCTATGGGTACCCGCATGGCCCCACAGTATGCCAACATTTTTATGGCTGACTTAGAACAATGCTTCCTTAGCTCTCGTCCCCTAATGCCCCTACTCTACTTGTGCTACATTGATGACATCTTCATCATCTGGACCCATGGAAAAGAAGCCCTTGAGGAATTCCACCATGATTTCAATAATTTCCATCCCACCATCAACCTCAGCCTAGAACAATCCACACAAGCGGTCCATTTCCTGGACACTACTGTGCTAATAAGCGATGGTCACATAAATACCACCCTATACTGGAAACCTACTGACCGCTATACTTACCTACATGCCTCCAGCTTCCATCCAGGACACACCACACGATCCCGCATTTGCTCCAATCCCTCAGACAGAGACAAGCACCTACAAGATCTCTATCAAGCATTCTTAAAACTACAATACCCACCTGCTGAATCAAAAAAACAGATTGACAAAGCCAGACGAGTACCCATAAGTCACCTCCTACAAGACAGGCCCAACAAAGAAAGTAACAGAACACCACTAGCTGTCACCTTCAGCCCCCAACTAAAACCTCTCCAGCGCATCATCAAAGATCTACAGCCTATCCTGAAAGATGATCCCTCACTCTCACAGATCTTGGGAGACAGACCTGTCCTCGCTTACAGACAACTCCCAAACCTGAAGCAAATACTCACCAGCAACCACTGAACAAAAACACTGACCCAGGAACCTATCCTTGCAACAAAGCCCGATGCCAACTCTGTCTGCATATCTATTCAAGTGACATCATCATAGGACCTAATTACATCAGCCATGCCATCAGGGGCTCATTCACCTGCACATCTACCATGTGCCAGCAATGCCCCTCTGCCATGTACATTGGCCAAACCGGACAGTCTCTACGCAAAAGAATAAATGGACACAAATCTGACATCAGGAATCATAATATTCAAAAAACAGTAGGAGAACACTTTAACCTGTCTGGTCACTCAATAACAGACCTGAGGGTGGCAATTTTGCAACAAAAAAGCTTCAAAAACAGACTCCAAGGAGAAACTGCTGAACTTGAATTGATATGCAAACTAGATACAATCAATTTAGGCTTGAATAGAGACTGGGAATGGCTGAGCCATTACAAACATTGAATCTATCTCCCCATGTAAGTATTCTCACACTTCTTATCAAACTGTCTGTACTGGGCTATCTTGATTATCACTTCAAAAGTTTTTTTTTTCCTCTTACTTAATTGGCCTCTCAGAGTTGGTAAGACAACTCCCACCTTTTCATGCTCTCTGTATGTCTATATATATCTCCTCAATATATGTTCCATTCTATGCATCTGAAGAAGTGGGCTGTAGCCCACGAAAGCTTATGCTCAAATAAATTTGTTAGTCTCTAAGGTGCCACAAGTACTCCTGTTCTTTTTGCTAAATATGAATGTTCAGTATAGCTTACTAAAGGATAACTGAGGAGGGACATGAAAATCATCTATATATTTGGCAGCTGTAAACCCAAGAATGGAAATGTAACCTTTGGCAAGTCACTTTACCTCTCACTGCCTGTGCGTCCCCTTCTACTTTGGTCAGTTGCAATAGAGGATAGGTACTTTGGAGCATACTGTGTGTGTGTGTGTGTACAGTGCTTACCTCAATGGGGCCCTGATCTTGGTGGGTACCTGTATGCACTATTGTACTACAGATAATTGTAATATATAATGATGTAACATGCCTCCCCTGTACAACGAAAGCTAATATGGAACAGTCTCAGAGGGAAATAGTGGAAGCCCCATTGCTTGAGACATAGTTAATAAAACTGAACAAAACACTAGTAGTTATACAACACTGATCTGTTCCTACTGTATTCATCATCATGACACTGGAGCTTCTGAAGGACAGGATTCTGCACCAGAATCACAGGTCACTTCCATCTCTCATTTCTGTGATTTGTTGATGTTTAAAATGAGCAAATCTGAACTGTAAGTAACAGAGAATTAACTGAGAATCCCATAATGTTATTTTTGCAATTACTCTTCAGCGTTATATTGTCCTACATGATCTCGATGAACCAATGGGGTGGTTCTATTTACAGATTTGACAGGTGCCTAAATTCACATACTGTATGACTTCAGAAACAGACCATCAAATTCAGAAAAAGAGATTTATTTTTCTTCTCTATCTTATGTCACAAATTAATATCCTGAAGTAATTCACCCTTGGTGAATTTCTATTTAGTTCAGTTGAATTAAATGGAGTTATACCAGGGATAAATTGTCCATTGACTTTACATAATAGATAGCAGATTTTTCACAAAGCATGTCTCAATATCTGTTTTATGTGCTTTTCTTAGACACCTAGAGGGATAAATGAACAGCAGACGCAAGCTGCAGGTAGAGTAGTCAGTACATTAAGCTTTAGACACGATACTTCAGGCACCTTCTCATACAAATCATCAACATTCAGAAACATTGGCTGTTTTGTATTTATAAACTTGTCTAGATTCACATGACTGTCTCAGTGTTCAAAATACCACTGCTTTTTTTCTGGTTATCTACCTTATTACCTAAACAATCAATGGGACACCAAGATCCTCTGAGTGAAACATCTTTTGACATAAACAAAGCTACAGCAGTTAAATACAAAAGAAGAAACAGTGTTAACATTCCTTTCCATACTAATGTTTCTTCAGGTTGGAACAGGTTCTTCCTTTTCGTCTCTTAGCTGCTCTCAGGGATAAGTGCCTGTTCATTCAGTGTCAGATATGTCACTTATGGGGTTGCTGCCAGTATATATAGCTTTTGCAGGTGGTGTCTAAATGCTTAACAGATCTTTTACATTATTATGTTTAAAAAACAAAAACTAAACAAAAGATCAAAGGAAGGGAAACAACAACAACAACCATAGGTGCTGACTCCGTGGATGCTCCAGGGCTGGAAAAAAAAATAGTGGGTGCTCAGCACCCACTGGCAGCCCCATAGATTAGCTCCTACCCCCCAGCTCTCCCACCTGTCAGGGGGCCCTGCCAATCAGCTCCTCCCCTCCCTCCCAGTGCCTTCTGCCTGCCACGATCAGCTGTTCAGCGGCATGCAGGAGGCGCTGGAGGGGGAAGGGTGGAATGGGGTCAGAAGGGGCAGGAAGAGGCAGGGAGGGGTGGGGGCTTGGGGGAAAGGGTGGAGTGGGGGCGGGGTCTGAGGCGGAGTGGGGGTTAAGCACCCCCCAGGAACTGGGGAAATAGGCACTTCTGACAACAACCCTCTATTGACCTGAAAAAACAAGTACAGTTTTAGAGGATACAGCAATATATCCAGGTCTAAATCCTTCACATGCACCCCTAACACAATTAACCAGAGATATAGGTTTTTAATGCCAGAAGGGACCGATATGATCATCCAGTTTAATCTCCTGCATAAAACAGGTCCTTTTAAATATCACCTAGTTATCCCTGTATTTAGTCTAATAACTTGTGTTTGGCTAAAACATATCTCCCAGAAAGGCATCCTGTCTTGATATGAAGACATCACAAGGTGGAGAATCTACCACTTCTCCTGATAGTTTGTTTCACTGGTTAATCACTCTCACTAATTGTGCCTAATTTCTAATTTGAATTTGTCTGGCTTCAACTTACAGCCAGTGGTTCTTGTTATGCCTTTCTCCCCTGGATTAAAAAACCCTTTAGTATTTGGTATTTTCTCCTTCAGAAGGTACTTACACATTGTAATCAAGTAATCACTCAATCTTCTTTTTATAAGCCAAACAGATTGAGCTCTTTAAGTCTCTCCAGCCCTCAAATCATTTTTGTGGTTCTTTTCTCCATTTTTCTCCAATCTTTCAACATCCTATGTAAAATGTGGACACTACAACTCCAGTATTGGTCTCAATAATGCCATACATGGAAGTAAAATCACCTTCCTACTCATACTTACTAGTCCCTTTTTTATACACCCAAGGATTGCAAGAGCCCTTTTTGCCACTGCATCGCACTGGGAGCACATCTTCAGTTGCTTCGTCACTGTGACTTCTAAATCCTTTTCAAAGTCTCTGTTCAAGGATACAACTCCCCTCCCCATTTTGTAGGTATGGCCTGTATTCCCTATTCCTCGATGTATAACTTTGCATTTGGTTGTATTAAAACACATTTTGTTTGCATGGTTCATCTTACCAGATCACTTTGTGTAATTGCCCTGTCCTCATCGATATTTACCAGTCTGCCAATCTTTGTGCCATCTGTGAAAATTTATTAGCAATGGTTTTATATTTGTTTCCAGATCATTGATGAAAATGTTGAGTAGCATCAGGCCTAGAACCAGTCACTGCAGAACTCCACTAGAAACACTTCCATTCAATGAAGATTCCCCATTGATAACTACTTTTTTGAGATTGTATACTTTATTTGTATAATGCTAATATTTTAATTAGAATGTTATGTGGTACTAAGTCAAATGCCTTACAAAAGTCTAAATATATTGCAGTTACCATTATCAACCAATATCAAAAGTCTAAATATATTGCAGTTACCGTTATCAAGCAAACCTGTAAATCTATCATCAATGAAATCAGGTTTGTTTCCATGAACCATGTTTACTGACATTAATTATATTCATATCCTTTAATTCTCTGTCAATTGAATCCTGTATCAGCTATTCAATTATTTTGCCTGGGACTGATGTCAGGTTAACCAGCCTGTAGTTCCCAGGTCATCCTGCTTAACCTTTTCAAATATTGGTAGAATATTAGCATTCTTTCAGTCTTCTCGAATTTTCCTACTACTACAAGATATATTAAAAATTAATGTCAGCAGGCCAAAGATCTCCTCAGCCAATTCTTTTAGGACTCTTGGTTGCAAGTTATCTGGCCTGCTAGTTTTAAAATGTGTATCCCTAGTAGATGATGTTTCATATCCTTCTTTAGTTATTAATGGACTGGAAAGTGACTTATTTACGTCATTTGATAAGAGTCCATCATCCTTTTTCTTTCCAAATAGTGAACAGAAATATTTATTGAACACCTCAGATTTTTCTGCAACATTATTAAGAATTTTACCATCTCCACCTAGTAATGGCCTACACCATGGCTAAGATTTCTTTTGGTCCTGATATATTTATTAAAACTCTTTCTTATTGTCCTTAGCCCTGATAGCCATGGATACTTTTCTGATGTATTTAGCTTTTCTTATACATTTTCTGTACGTCATAACTTCTAATTTTTACTGATAGCTATCTAGTCCCTCTTTTTTCATTTGTTATATAGATATAATGTCTAATTGCTGCCATCATTTTTCCATTGAACCAGGATGAGCTTTTAGCCAAAGTTGTTGATTTTCTTGATTGTAGAATCGCGGCTTTTTTTGGCCACCTAATAAACTCTTTTCAAAGAGTTCCCAATTTTCATTCCCATTTTTCATCTAACTTTTTTCTCAAAATCAATTCTGCTCATAATTTTGCTCAGCTTTGAGAAATTAGCCCTTTTGAAGCACCAAGTATGTATATGAGACTGTACGCTGTTTGCCCATATTGAATGTCATGATCACTGTCAACCACCAACTTCCAGTCCAGTGCTGAGCTCATCTTTATCTGTCATACTGAGGTCCAAAATACAGTAGCCTCATGTTTGGTGCAATACATTTTGCATTAAAAATGGTTTTATATTTGTTTTAATATTTATATTTTAAAATTATGCATCAGCTATAATTTTTAGAAACTCTAATAATGTTTTATTATTAGTTTCATGAGACCTCCAGCATTTATGTCTCCCAATTTGAAGTCCTCAATTACAATACAAGTCCTCCCCCACTTCCACACAACATAGGCAGGTGCTTCAGGAGCAACTCATCCTGGTCTCTAGTTGATTCAGTGATCTCTAACAGACTCCCAATAGTATCCCCTCCAGATTCTGTTAGTTAGCACATTGATCCATCTGCATTCAAGATTCTGCAGTTTAGAGCTTTTGATCACTCAGAAACAGGTAATGGTGTCTTTAATGTAGAATGCCACCCCACTGCCTCTTTTACTCACTTTATCCTTCCTGAACAGGCTATGACCATTGATTTTAATCATGCTGATCAACCTCCCAGGTTTCAGTAATGCAAATTATATCAAATTTCTTCAAAGCAATGAGAATTTCCAGTTCCTCTTGCTTTTTTATCCAGATGCTTAGCATTTGTATATAAGTAACCAAGAAATGTCTTCTGTACATATTTTCATCACATTGGTTCAATTTTATTCACAACACACTGAGTTTGTCACACATCTGCTTTCTAAGTACTCTTAACTTGTGTTGTTAGTTTAACACACATCTGGTTGCTCCAGCTTGTCTCCATCTGAAAAAATTAGCCTCCCTTATCTCTGAGATGTAGGTCGTCCCATTCATGCAGCTCCTCTCCTACTGGAATGGACTCAAAACCTTCAGCTTCTCACCAGTCACACAATCAATGGTTCTTCTCCAGTATTTTCTGCCTTCTCTCACTCATGAGACCAGGAGGATCTCTGAGAACATCACTTGGGCTTTTCTCTTCTTCTTCCATAATCTCTCTTTTCTATTTTCATAGAGTATAACCTTTGACCTAATAAAACCATGTGAAAATATCAAGGAAAGTATGAAGATGATTGTGAGAAGAATATGAAGGGAGGCTTGAAAGCTAGAGAGGGAGTAACAGATGTGCATAGGAGCAGAGCTTTCTAGATCTTTGAAAGTGATACTTGATCTTGATGTGCAAGACAGGGGGAAGTCAGAACAAAGACAGGCAAAGAGTGATATGATCAGAGTGGTGGCAAAAAGATATTAGCAGCAGTAGCTTACTACATTACAGATGTTTCAAAAGAATTAAATTAATAGAGAAATTTTCACAAAAATTTTGACTATTCACTTAGCTGTAGTGATGACAGCAGAATTCAGACTCAATATGGTCTTCAGATAACTAATGTATGCTGTTAGCTGACATACACCAGACTTCAACAACAACATGTGCAATCTAATGGAGAAAGATGAGAACCACATTGTTCTTCTCTGCTTAAGCATATGCACTTTATGTGGACAACAATGTGGGTCCAATCTTGCATTTTGCCATCAACTTAAATGGGATCAGAGTTTTTACTGCAGAAAGTTATTCTTCTCCACGGTTCCATGAGGGGACTTTTTGGTCCTATTGCTATCACCACTAGCAAATTAATTTGATTCTTCAAATGACCTCACAACATTTTGATTTAAAAAACTAGAATGGTATAAAATTAACATGGCACACATTAAATGGATTAAAAACTGGCTTGCAGTTAGGTCTCAAAATGTAATTATAAAGGGGGAATCATCACTGAGAGGATGTGTTATGGGTGGGGTCCCGCACGAATTGGTTCTTGGCCATATGCCATTTAACACTGGGGATTGTGGTGGAAAATCAGGTGAACCTAAGCTGTGTCCAAAAGGACTAATGGAATCATTGACTGCATAAGCAGGAGAATCTCAAGTAGGAATAGAGAGGTTATTTTACCTCTGTATTTGGCACTGAAGCAACTGCTGCTGGAATACTGTGTCCAGCTCAAGAAGGATGTTGATAAACTGAAGAGGTTCAGAGAAGAGCCATGAGAATGATTAAAAGACTAGAAAACATGCCTCATAGTGATAGACTCAAGGAGCTCAGTCTATTTAGCTTAACAAAGGGAGGGTTGAGGGGTGACTTGATTACAATCTGTAAGTATCTAAATGGGAAAGAAACATTTAATAATGAGTTCTTCAATCTAGCAGAAAAAGTTATAACATGAGCCAATGGCTGGAAGTTGAAGATAGACAAATTCAGACTGGAAATAAGTTGTACACTTTAACAGTGAGAGTAATTAATCACTGGAACAATTTACCAAGGGTTATGATGGATTTTCCATCACTAACAATTTGTAAATCAAGATTGGAATTTTTTCTAAAAAATATGCTCTAGGAATTATTTTGGGGAAGCTCTGTGGCTTGTATTATACAGGAGACCAGACTAGATGATCACAGTGGTCCCTTCTGATCTTGGTATCCATAGATCTATGAAAAAAAGACTACTGCAGTATGCAAGTATGAAAGCATCACCACTGAGTATGTCTCTGGTGGTTGCAGCATAAGAACTATCAGAAAAAATGATGGGCTGCTGACAGAGGAGTTCATGACTGCCAATGGGAAATTCTTTGACCTCTGTGAACTTTACCATGTTGTGAAATAGTTCTGAAAATATTTTCAGAACATGATTAACCTGTCCATAGTTGGGGCCAGCAAAACTGGCACGGCTGGCCGTTGTGTGTGTAACCCAACTGAGGGCAAATGAGGTTGTATGAATTGCAGTGACCGCAGCATTAGATCCAACATGTCTATGGATAATGTTAAGCACTCGCAGATAGTTTTAAACCCACTAATTAGAATTAATCAGATACATTTACAGAAGGTTGGTTTTTTTTTTTGCAGATGCAAATATTTACAAGAACTTTGTTCCCTGACTTTTAAAGGTTCTAAATTAATGCTCCTCTTGGAGACAACGAGGATGCATAGCATCTTCAAGCCCTTCTTTCACTAATGCATAGCATCTTCAAGCCCTTCTTTCACTAACAAAAGTGCTCAAGCTGTTAATGCACCACACTGTAGAGGTAGCCAGTGCAATGCCACCTGAGTTGCTAGGAAATCCTGCTGAAAATGTCCTGATCTTGGCGAGCTCTATCTCTGTGTCCGAGCTTTACATTTATATGCATGCTGCATTGATAATTTGGAGCAGGAGATGCCAAGTGGATTGAAGTGCTCAGTTTGAAAGCTCCTCCAGACCCGTCTTGAGTCTGCAAATGTAGCTGGAAGTCTCATCAGATTTCCAATACTTTTTTGTTTCCAATATTAGTGCAACAAGAGTTTTACATACTGTAACTTCAGACTTTCCAGTCCCAGCTGGATCCTTGAAGTGCAGGGAGGTACAAGGCTGAAAAACATCCAAAAAAGCTCACTTTGGGTTAGTTTTATATATGATGCAGATCTGGAAAGGGAACCGACATTTTATAAACTAGTGTTTGAAGAAAGATAATCACTACAAAAGACAGGAATCACTCAACAACCACACAACTCTATTTCCAGCACCAGGCAGCCAAAATATGTGCAGGCTTTTGGCGTGCAAACAAGACTTCTGTGTTTATACACATATTGTAAGTATTAGGTGCTAGTGAATTGTATCAAGCAGATGTAGAACATCCGGATGCTATAATAAGTGGTGGAAAAGGCTTGATGATTTGCATGGAGTTAATGTCCAGCCTTTTTTCTCATCTGTACTGCAGAATGCAAACCTTTTGTAGCTTGTAGAGGTTGCTTTTTATAGTCTGCAAAGACTATTTCAAGGCCAAGGGTAAGATCTACAATAATAGTAGCTTATGGTTTCTAATGTTCCTGAGCTCTGTTTATTCTGGGATAAACAGATAGGTGCCAGAAACAAAACCCTGGATCCAAACACCACCAAACATTATGGAAGACCAAATCTGGATTCAAACTTTGCCACTGATCCTTACATCTGTAGAAATGACCAGATAAAAACCTGATCTGAACACCTCTGCACTTTTGGGAAGTTTGGATCTGTATCTGAATTTTGTAGCTCTGACCCATCAGCTTGAAAAGGGCAGTAGAGTCAGATTGGCAAAGAACACTTCAAAATCTCACACACATATTATGTGGCTTTCCTGGTCTTTCCTTTAAGAAAATGATGTAAAAGTGCTTATACTTCTTTTCCAATAGATGAACAGACAAATAACATCTGAGGACCTGAAGCAGCACGTTTTAAATCTTTTCATGATCTGTTTAAGGTCTTCATTCTTCTATATGACTGGCTGCTGCAACATTTATGTCAGGTGTTTACTGCTCAAGTTTATGTAGGCGCAAGCACTTTTTCCTGTGCTTCCTGATGATAGAACTGAGTAAAGAATATTTATCAGTTTGGCACATCTCTAGTGTCAGAGAAAAGAAGACTAGGAAGAAATAAAGACAAACAAAATATGAGCTGGCATCAATTCTTTATTATACAGGCTATAAATCTGCAGGTTTGTTTTAGATTATAACACCACTTTAGCTTTATGAATGCCTTTACCTCGAATAGTCGATATTTATGTTCCACCAAAACTGAATTTTAAAAAAGTTTAAACAATTACATATTTCTTCTAGATAGCATCAGGCAAACAATAATTAGGCTAAGCATCATCCTTTGTTACAGAGATGGAGCTGAAGCAACACCTTGGATCTAAAAACTCCTAAATTTTGGGGAAGTTTGAATCCAGATGAGAAGAGCCAGATTTTCTTCTCACTTAAACTGTCCTCTATCATGTGGAGGAATTCCACTTAGATCAGTGGAGTTACTATGATGTAAAAATAAGTGTGAAGGGAGAATCAGACCTACACATTTTGTACTCCAGGCCTATTTCTATTCAGGGCCGGATTCTACAACCCTTAGTCATGATGGTGAGCACTTAGGACTGGATTTAATGTTCGTTGAAGTCAATGAAAAACTTCCCATGGATTTTAATTGATTTTGGATCATGTCCTTACACAGTAAAGGCTAGATTGGCACCTTGAAATCACATATATTTCTGCTACCCCAAGAGCAGAGCTTGAACTGTTCCAGGGGGTGTCTACACTGCAATCAGAGGTGTGACTGCAGCACATGTAGACATGTCCGACATAGCATTGATCTAGCGAGCTTGAAGAATGGTCCCCACCTGGGACCCTGAGTATGTACTCAAGTGGCTAGCCCATGCTGCCAGGGCTTCAATACTATTGTTGTTAGAATAGCTAGATCAAATAGCTAGATCAAAGCTCTTGCCTCTGATTGCAGTAAAGACATACACTCAGAGCCTAGCACAGCTTACCTCCCGCTGTGCACCAATGAGTTATCCTGCTGAGATGGGTCACAGAGCTCTTTGCTTAAAGGTAAAATTACTCACTTAATGAGGTCCTTGTGCAACCCACCCCTATCTCACTTGTAGGTAAACAGAAGAATGTAGAATTGAAACCACCCACCTACATGTACGGCATAGAAAAGGGTAGTATTCCTTTAAATAGTTTGTGAGCCCCCCCAGTGGTGTCCACTGTGTTCTGTGTTCACAGAAACTAGAGGGAATAACAGAATGTATATGTAGGTAAACCTTGCATGTTGTGTATATTTAGTAAACATGGTTATTTGGACTCTGCCGTTTTCATGTGGTTCCTTTATATTACATTTGTTGTGTAAAAGAGCGAAAGACACAACACCATGCTTTGTCTGTCTTTATCTTTTTGGATTTTAAGCTATTGAGGGGAAGCAGTATGTTGTCCATGTTTGGAAAGTGTCCAGCACATTCAGGGCACTAGCAAAATCTTAATAATAATAATAATAACAATTAATAATTTAGTATTTATTATTAATAATAATAATCAATTAGAACTCCTGCGTTTTAATTCTGCCTCTTATATTGACAGTGTCTATGGGCTTTGTGAATCACTTAACTGCTCTGCCTCAATTTCCCAAACTGTAAACCAAAGAATAATATTATCTGTATCAGATAAGTGTGGGAGAATTAACTAGTTAATGTTTGCAAAGTGCTTAGAAAGTGAAAATTACTGAGTATTATTATAATACTTAATGCTGTGTAATTTAGGAAATAATGGCTGGTGAGATTCATTAATAGTCTAAATGAATCTCTAACATAACAAACATATCTTTGCCCATGATTGTTCCAGTGTATTATACCAATTAACAGATAATATGTGCCTCATTCATTATCTTTTTATTTAGCTGTAGTTAAAGATTTTTATTTTTAGTTATGCTTCTGTCCCAGATAAATTGCTTTCTAGGGGCAGGGCATTGTTAACAATTTTTGTAGCAGCAATGCTTCTTAGTTGGCAGTTATCATGCTTTTTAACTGAGGTGATCACTAGCTCAGCAGTAGAAGAACCACTCCTGTGATTTCACTGGCACTCACATTGCTAGAAACAGGCTTATAAAAACTGCTTTGCACTTAGAGGGCCAGATCCTCAGCTGTTGTAAACCATGGCACTAAGCTGATGTACACCAGCTGAAGACTTGGCCCACAAGGTGTATTTTCTTCAGCATTAGCTGCACCGGCTCTCTTTCTCTTTTCATGTCTCAACTGTGCTTAAAATAAGAAGTGTGCCACAAGCAACAGTGCCACCAGCTTGGAAACAATTCCATTTTTCCAGGGGCAGCCATCAGTGGAGCTGCAGAAATGAACAATAACGTTCAGAATTGTTTCGCCATACAATGTCATGAAAAACTGGTAGAGGAGATGAAAAGTGGTACAACGTTGTCTTAGTCATACCCTTTGGGTTCTGACAACTGGAATCCCATCCAATCTAACCAGCCAGAAGGCTCAGTCAATACTTGGGTGAGGACTTGTCTTTATTATCTGCTGGATCAACTGGCGATTGATCCAACAGGGGTCGATTTATCGCGTCTAATCTAGATGCGATAGATCAACTGCCGAGCGCTCTCCCGTTGACTCCGGTACTCCACCAGGGTGAGAGGCGCAGGCGGAATGGACAGGAGAGCATCAGCCATCAACTTACTGCAGTGAAGACACCGCGGTAAGTAGATCTAAGTACATTGACTTAAGCTACATTATTAACGTAGCTGAAGTTGCGTAATTTAGATCGATCCCCCTCCTCACCTAGTGTAAACCACGCCTCAGAGATCTCTTAGGAAAAATTTTGCAGCAGCAGGTAAGTCATCACAGTTTTGTTATGATTTTATTATATAATGCCAAAAGTGTGCTGGGTGCAACACAAACAAGCAAGAGGACAAATCCAATGCCCCAAAAGCTTGCAATCTAATTAAACAACATAGAGAAGAGAGAGATGATGAAACAAAATATTAAGCAGTGAAGTTTAATACTGGTACCTGTTCTGTTAGTGCCACATACCAACCTGTGGCTTGGGTATTTCCTGGAATCAAAATCTACTGAAAAGTTATAATTTTCTACTACATTCTAGAGGGTTTCCCATGCAGGGAATTCCAGGATCGTTCTGCAGAAGCATCTGATACTCTTCACCTCTGAGTTATTTTCTTCAGTAGGAGCAGTTGGGTGAAAGCACCCGTATCTGAAATGCAGTTTGCGGAAGTACACAAAAAGAAAAAAAATTGCACTGGGCAGCTGCGACACTGAACAATCATAAAGCCCATGACCCCCTTGGTATCAATCTGGAGATATGACTGAATGTCTCAGGGACAAAATTCTTTGTCTGATTCTGGTTGATATTTAGTGAAGAAACTTTCTGTGGCTATAAATGTCTATATTTAGATAGATATGGAGAAATAAAAGGTTAGAAGAGTAATGACAGCTTGTTTTATCTGCATGCAGGAAACAATTTGCTAGCAGAGAGTTACGGGGGTGTTTTGGGGATCTTTTACTGTTGTTGTGACAGAGGATACACAAAAACAGAGGATACGTTTTATGGATTTTTCTAAGCATTCTTCACATTCTTTTACCTCCTAGTGACAGTGACACTAATAGCTTGACCAACACATTCCTTTTAACAAGCAAACAGATGGCTGGTGTTTAAATCTCTACCCTCCTGTGTGCAGAAGGATCAGATTCAGTGCTAACACAATGAGTTATACCTTATGTGGAGAGACTCAAATAGTAAGCAGGACATTGGGGAAACTGGGAAACTTTTGGGGATTTTTCTAACATTTCCATTTCCTCTCTGAAAAGTTGTTCTTTAAATTGTCAGCTTTTGACACCAGACACTGTCAAGTGTGGCAGTCCATTTAGATTTGAGCACAACTCAGATCTTGACAAAGTCTGATTGGTGGCAGATAAGTTCCTTATCCACTGTACTTTGGTCAGATCTTCATTCTTCCTTGAAGAGCAAAATAATTCACCATAATATTGAAGGGCTGCACGCTGCCCCCTTTACTCACACAGAGTAGTATTTTCCCTTGTGATTAGTCCCAATCATTGAGTCTACTCACAGGGGAAGGTACTAAATAACATGAATATGGATGGTAAAATCTATTAATAAATGAGTAGCTGGATTACTGATACCAACAAATAGCCGTGGCAGGCAGTCAAAATATGTATATACCAAGCCACAGATATTTTATAAGCTATGTCTAACATTTTCAAATTTGGTAGCCTAAAGTTAAGCATATAAATGAAGGTTGGAGATGTGGCCACTGTCTTCATTTCCCTCTTTGCTAGGTTGTTTAATTTAGCCCTCCAGTAAACCAAAGCCCACTCATTTTGGTATATTATTCGACAGTACAATGGTCCACCAGACTAGCCCATTCACATCTCACTCCGTCTTTCTGAGGTGTTGTAGCAAAATCAATAGAAATAAATGAAACCCTAAGTAAACAACTACCTCTCCAGTCTCCTCAGACATTATTGGTTCTCTACTGTAGGCTGGTGTCAAAGTCTCTTAATTCTCCCATTCTCAGGGCTTGTTAGATTGGCTGAGCAGGTTTCCAGAGAAGGCAGGTCCTTTGCCTGGTTGCCTTTGTGGAGGGATATGCATGCTGTTCCTGCCCATGGAGCAAAGAGACCCACAACAGGTTTTATTTCCCTGCCATGAGTGAAAAGAGGCCTCTTTTTTTAATCCTGTCCCCTTTCCCAGAATATTCGCTTCCCATTTACAACACCCATATAGTCTAGAGCTGGATATAAGAAGTGGTTGGGGGGCCCAGCCCCTTCTCCTTTTGGCAATAGACACTATGTATGCTTGTGCAGTGTGTGCCCAAGCTCTGCAGATGGGTGTGCACACTACCTACGTTTCATCCAAGCCTCTGGATCAAGAAGAGCTTGAAGCGGGACAAACCTGGGACCATGGAGGGATCGGGCCAGGGCAACATTCCCTTTCACCTGCAATAAGGCTCTGCCTGGGGGCCCTGGATGTAGGGCATAAGTGGGACTTTGTTGACAGTGCCTGGGGGGGTGAGGTGGGAGATCCAGTCTTGAGCCATGTGGCTCCTTTCCCTCCCTGTCTGCAGAGCATCCTCTGAGCTGGCAGGTGCTGGGGCTGGGCCTGGGGGATCAACGATGGGTCAGTGCGGAGGGAGCCAGGGATGCTGTAGCTGGGACAAGGGAGGGGAGCTGGACACAGGTTAGGGGGATGGCAAGGACAGGATGGGCTCTGCAGGGAGTCACCCCTGCTCCTGCCCAGCCACTATCTTGCTGCCTCCTATCCAAGCTCCTATCTACCGCTTTCCCCCATCCACAAGGCTTGTTACCCTGTCAAAGAAAGCTTGACTGTTACTTATCACCTTATCATCATCTATATGTTTGCAAACTGATTGCTTAATTATTTGCTCCATTACCTTTCCAGATACAGAAGTTAAGGTGACTGGTCAGTAATTCCCTGGGTTGTCCTTATTTCCCTTTTTATAGATTGGCACTATATTTGCCCTTTTCCAGTCTTCTGGAATCTCTCCTGTCTTCCATGACTTTTCAAAGATAATCGCTAATGGCTCAGATATCTTCTCAGTCAGCTCCTTGAATATTTTGGATGCATTTCATCAGGCCCTGGTGACTTGAAGACATGTAATTTGTCTAAGTAATTTTTAACTTGTTCTTTCCCTATTTTAGCCTCTTCTGATCCTACCTCATTTTCACTGGCATTCACTATGTTAAATGTCCAGTCACCACCAACCTTCTTGGTGAAAACCGAAACAAAGAAGGCATTAAGCACCTCTGCCATTTTCACATTTTCTGTTATTGGTTCCCACCACCACCCATTGAGTAATGGACCTATCCTGTCCTTAGTCTTCCTTTTGCTTCTAATGTATTTGTAGAATGGTTTCTTGTTACCCTTTATGTCTCTAGCTAGTTTGAGCTCATTTTGTGCCTTGACCTTTCTAATTTTCTCCCCACATACAGTACTTGTGTTATTTGTTTATATTCATCCTTTGTAATGTGACCTAGTTTCAACTTTTTGTAGGACTCTTTTTTTGATTTTTAGATCATTGAAGATCACCTGGGTTAAGCCAGGGTGGTCTCTTGCCATACTTCCTATCTTTCCTACACAGTGGGATAGTTTGCTCTTGTGCCCGTAAAAATGTCTCTTTGAAAAACTGCCAACTGTCTTCAATTGTTTTTCCCCTTACACTTGCTTCCCAGGGGATCTTACCTACCAACTCCCTGAGTTTGCTAAAGTCTGCCTTCTTGAAATCCATTGTCTTTGTTTTGCTGCTCTCCCTCCTACTTTTGGGTGTGTTTTATTAGTGTGATAGTCTGTTAAAATATGTATATATTAAATCCAATATGTAGTTTGTAAATAAATAGCAGCAGTCCAAGATGGAGTTTGAACTGCCATCTTGTGACCGCCATCTTGTTGTTTACTGTTATCATAGCCCAGTCAAAACTGGATCCAACTGGTTTTTCCCGCCACTGGCAACTCCAAGGACAATTTTACCTCAGACTGTTTCCTGACTTTGCTGGGACTTTACTATATTTTCCTGCCATGAGAGGCATAAAAGGACTGAACTCACTGACAAGTGGCGCAGTCCATTCCAGTGACTGTGTGTGCGCGGTTCAGGTCTTCACATCACCAGTGCATCGTTGAAGGGCACCCCCATTCCTGAGGTGAAGAGAAAGGAAAGAAGACATTCCATCTTACCTGCTCCTATTCCTGGATACAACATCACCAGAGGGTTTCGGTCCGCTTCTTCCACTCTGAGACACTGAGGGACTCTCCAGTGCTCCTCCTCTGCGGGTTCCAATTACCCAACGAGTGTAGGTCCTGGACTTCACCGCCGCCACAGACGTGCTGACAACATAGTGAGATAAACTGAGTTTTCTCAGTTGAGAGTTTATATATGTTATTGCCAGGGTGACTTGTATTTTGGGCCTGAGCTTCATGCTCCTGTTTTAAAGCTGCCATTTCACTGTTTTGTATTGTTTATCTAGTTACTGTTTATTCACAATTACCCCTTCCCTGATTTGTAAATTTATTCCCCCAATACACTTACATGTTGCTTTTACCTTTACCTATTGCCAGTTTTTATTATTTGCACTACACATAGGGAAAAAGGAGGGAGACCTGTACACCAGCCCACCGGTGACAGACAGGGCAGGTCTGCTCTTCTAAGTAAAAGGGGCTTGTTTTACATCTTGATACCTACAGCATTATACATTTAGAGTTACCTTGGCTCCCCTTTGAGGAAACATTTTCTGGCAACCGCGGCAGGACTCTCTGGGGACTGGATTAGCTGTCTCCTTAGGGTCCTGTTAGGGTTATTTTTGTTTTGTTTTGTGAACAGCAGCAGTGTCGGTCTGTGAGACTCAGGGAGGGAGTCCATGCTGGGATTGTATTGTAATAGCCGAAGGGCAAGGAAATCGTTGGCTCTTTTCCCCTGCCTTTGGCAAGGCCGGGATTTATTCCCAGCCCCCTTTAAATCCTGCTACTGTGAACCAGGGGTCGAGGGGATGCCCGGGCCCCCACATCAATAGTAGGTAGCGGCTACTGGTTGCCCCGTCCAGTGCTGTTAGTGCCTTTCCCAAGAGAGGATTGGTACGGAGTGGTCTGTGCCCCAAAAGGGTGGCCACTTTTCTCTTTGGCATAAGGAAGCATGTTAGGCTAGCCTATCCTGGGACGAGGTGCTGCGTATAAGGGCACAGTTTTCTTATCGAAGCGCTCCTATCTTTCTGAGTAACCCTTTATTTTCTGGAGTTGGGTAAGCAACTCCTAACAACAGCACAATGGACCGGATCTTTAGCCTGTGCGGATGGACTCCCCGGTCTAATAAAAACTCTTTGGACTATGCGATTAATTCATTTGGGAAGGAAGGAAATCCATGGCAGAAGGAATCATTAGCAGGAGATGATTCCTTGGGCAAATTCTCCGTCTTATGGGCTAGCTATAACACCAATAAGCCCAAGTCCAGTAAACGGGAGAAGAAATGAGCACTAATTTACGGCCTGGCCATGGTCGGCCGTGAGTTCAGTTCCCAATTGGTGCTGCTTAAATAGCAAGCGGACTAGAAAACTAAAGAGAGCAAGCAGCACATTCAGCAGGCCGAACAACAAGCCGCTGAGCTGCAAATGGCCAAAGCCACTGTGACCATGCTGACACTTCAGGTCTCTCAGTTGCTGTTCTAGCTGAGCCATCTTAGCTTTAAGCCGCTGAAAGGGCAGCGGAAATCAAAGCTCAAGAACTGCTGGAATCATAAGCAGCAGTTCGGCAGTTAATTAAGGAGATTGCTGATGGCATTCCACATGGGAGGCAGACTGTTCCCGGCTAACGCCACATTAGGCCATTGCAAGAACAACTGCAATTGACACAAGGGTTAATGAAGGCAGTAGACACCAACCCCTTAGCTGCCATAATTGTAGACTGGTGTGAAAAACATCCACCAAAGAGTTGGTGTGAAAAGGAACGACCACCTTCTGCACCCCCAAGCTGGGAGGAGGTAGAAGCTGTTCAAAGAGGATGCCCGCTGGCTCCTGTAGTAACAACGGTTACCCGATTTGAGGATGCTGGGCAACCTCCCCTGGTAAAGCACGAGAGTAAAGCTCTCACACCAGAGCAAGTTAGAGCTACTTGTGGCACCTTAGAGACTAACAAATTTATTAGAGCATAAGCTTTCGTGGACTACAGCCCACTTCTTCGGATGCATATAGAGTGGAATAAATATTGAGGAGATATATATATACACACATACAGAGAGCATAAACAGGTGGGAGTTGTCTTACCAACTCTGAGAGGCCAATTAAGTAAGAGAAAAAAAAACCTTTTGAAATGATAATCAAGATAGCCCAGTACAGACAGTTTGATAAGAAGTGTGAGAATACTTACAAGGGGAGATAGATTCAAGTATTACAAACATTGAATCTATCTCCCCTTGTAAGTATTCTAACACTTCTTATCAAACTGTCTGTACTGGGCTATCTTGATTATCATTTCAAAAGGTTTTTTTTTCTCTTACTTAATTGGCCTCTCAGAGTTGGTAAGACAACTCCCACCTGTTTATGCTCTCTGTATGTGTGTATATATATATCTCCTCAATATTTATTCCACTCTATATGCATCCGAAGAAGTGGGCTGTAGTCCACGAAAGCTTATGCTCTAATAAATTTGTTAGTCTCTAAGGTGCCACAAGTACTCCTGTTCTTTTTGCGGATACAGACTACTAACACGGCTGCTACTCTGAAGACAGCAGGTTTACTAATAAATCCAACTAAAGCCCAATGAGTCCAGCAACAAGTTGTCTATCTAGGAGTGCAACTGGGACCTGCTGGAAGGAAACCTGACACCAACCGGATAGAATTAATAGCCAAACTGCCTGCGCTGACAGAGGTGAGCACCCTCAGGTCGTTCTTAGGCCTGGTTGGCTTCAAGAGATTTCATTGAGGGTTACAGTGAAAAAGCAAGGTCTCTATACCAACTCCTCAGAAAAGGTCAACAGTGGAAATGGGGAAAAGAAGAACAAGATGCTGTCCAGCAACTAAAGAAAGCTTTGATGGAAGCATCAGCTTTAGCATTCCCATAGGAGAATAAGCCTTTCCACCACCAACTAGCCACTACCAGCACGGCAATCAGAGCCATTCTGTTACAACACAATGGAACTTTCTTAAAGCCTATTTCATATGGATCCAGCGTGCTGTCCGCAGTAGAACAACAGTTCACAGAATGTGAAAGAGAAGTACAAGATCTTGTATGGGCACTGGCACTTTGGGAGTACATAGTGGGTATGTCTCCCATTGTACTGAAAACACTGAATACTCATGTAAAGTATGTATTGACTGGAAAAGCCAATTCGGGAAGAGTGAGCCATCATCGCTTGGCCAATTGGACCCTGGCATTAATCAACAAGGAGATACAGGTGAAAAAAGTTGCAAGTCCTAGTTTGGCACCTTTTGCACTTTGTGTTCTAACACCAGAAGAAACCCTGACTAATCATCAATGTCCTCTTCCTGAAATCAAGAACCTTGAAATTACATCTCCTTTTAAGTTGGAATTGGTATTTGAGGATGCAAAGACTTACAATCGAGTTTTGTGGGTTGTAGATGGCAGCAGCTTGTACATAAATGGGAAAGCAGCTACAGGATTTGCAGCTTTTTATGTTGCTTCCGAAAAGGTATATCAAGGAACTATCAAACACAACTCAGCTCAGGCTGCAGAAATCGTGGCAGTTATTGTAGCCTTGGAGAATGCAGAAGCTTCCTCGAACATTACCATCTGCACTGATTCCGACTGGGTAATGAGAGCATTATTAGATCGAATGGTTGTATGGAGGGCACAAAAGATGAGAACAACTGATAACCAGCCGGTTGCGTATGCAGGATACTTGCAACATGCGTGGCAGTTAGCGAAAGCCAGGGGGGGTGACACCTTCTTATTCAAAGTCAAAGCTCATCGCAAAAATCAGGCAGAAATCACTCTCCTGAATAGCAGAGTAGATCAAATGGCAAAACAAGCTGCAAGGTTGGGACCAGAACACCAATGGGACAAAGTAAAAGCCACCATAGATGCATTAACAACAACAGATTATATTGACCATCAGGACATTATAAAACTGCAATTACAAGATCCGGACATTAAACAGTTAGTAAAAGATGGAAAATGCAAATCATACAACATTCAGCAGCATCCATCCGGCCTAATCTGGCAACAAAGAATAAAGGTAAAGATCTGGAATCAGAAGAAAATGGTATCCCACTACTGGTAATCCTTAATGTGCTGCATCAGGAATTGATAAAATTAGCACACAACCAAGGACATTTTGGAATCCAGAAAACATCGAATAAGTTGGCTGCTGTGGCCTGGTGGCCAGAAATAGTGAGGGACACTGAACATTATATTAAAAACTGTCTGAGGTGTGCTCAGAATAATCCGGACACTAAAATTGTAAAGGGACCACTTCTCCACCAGCCAGTAGACGGTCCCTGGGTATGGGTACAAATTGATTATATCGGCCCCTTACCGCGGACTAATAGGGGAAATTAATACTGTTTGGTATGTATTGACCCTTTTTCTAAATGGATTGAAGCATATCCATCACGCAACTGTACAGCCCAGACTACTGTTAAGTTATACTAGAGAATGCATTTAGCCGATTTGGGCTACCACGAGTAATTGATTCAGATCAAGGCCCTCACTTCACAGGAGAAGTGACAAAACAGCTCTGTATAGCCCTAGGGGTGAGGCAAAGGTATCATGTGGCAGGTCACCCTCAGGCTTCGGGCCTCGTAGAAAGGTCAAACAGATCTTTAAAAGCCGCACTCCGAAAGGTTATTGACTCGTTGGGCAAAAACTAGGATAAACATCTCCCTTTAATTCTCCTGGCAATAAGGTCCACAACAGGATCTCTTGGTTTTACACCTCATGAGGTTTTATTTGGAAGACCAATGGTGACTCCAGAACAATGGTGGGTGCCAGGAGGGGTACCCCCCGATGAATATCGGCCACGAGCAGTAACTGATCAGTACATAAAATCTCTACTGGATATCATCACTAATGTGCAGAAGACATAAGAACATAAGAAAGGCCGTACCGGGTCAGACCAAAGGTCCATCTAGCCCAGTATCCTGTCTACCGACAGTAGCCAATGCCAGGTGCCCCAGAGGGAGTGAACCTAACAGGCAATGATCAAGTGATCTCTCTCCTGCCATCCATCTCCACCCTCTGACAGATAGAGGCTAGGGACACCATTCCTTACCGGTCCTGGCTAATACCCATTAATGGACTTAACCACCATGAATGTATCCAGTTCTCTTTTAAACTCTAGACAGTAGCCATCACCTTGAAGGCCAACAGTAAGAAAATGGATCAAAGGCTGAATAAGATTCTGAAGTTTATTGAATGGAATGTGGGTGATCGAGTCCTGTTTCGGTATTATTCTGAAAAGTTACTCCCTATTTGTCAAAATCAAATCTAGAACCTCTCCACTAGTAGCTTTCTCCACCTTCTGAAATAAAAAAAAATTGTCTCCAATACATTCCAAGAATTTATTGGATAATCTGTGCCCTGCTGTGTTATTTTCCCAACAGATGTCTGAGTAGTTGAAGTCCCCCATCACCACCAAGTCCTATGCTTTGGATGATTTTCTTAGCCTCATCCGCCTTTTTTTCCCGGTTAGGTGGTCTGTAGTAGACCCCCTACCATGACATCACCATAACGTCAGCCGTAATCTTGTTTTATTCTGAGGTTGGAGATGGGACTGGTGAGGAGTATTCTATTCTAGTCAGAATGTCAGCCCCAATTTGAGATCAGAACTTTTGCTCATGCTGGAATAAGAAACCTATTCGACTGTTTTGGCCTAAAACTCCAATTCAGGAAAGTAATCCTGTTCAGCAAAGCACACAGGCATGCTTCTATAGTTAAACCCACGTGTAAGTGCTTTGCTAAATATGGATGGTCAAGCATGCGCTTAAGAGTTTTTGTCAATCAGAGCCTCAGTGAAGCAAAGAGCCACTCACAGCCACAGCAAAGTCAAAACTTCAACAGGTGCTTCTTAAATATTATTTGATTTTAATCTATTCTTTAAAAAAGACACATTTACTTATCTATGCAACCTTATTATAAAACCACTGGTCTTTCCCTCTGCTGCAGCACTGTACTTACTTTTGAAATACTGGAGCCCAGGTAAGTCAGTAAATATAGTTATACAATTTTGCACACTGCATTGAAGAGAGTACAGCTGTACAGCATATTACTCACTACAAATCTCACTCACACAAGTAAGTCTTACTCTTGCCAATAGTTCCATGGAACAAAGGTCATGAATTTTCTCTGTTTATTGGTTCATGTCAGTCTGAAATAAAAAATATATATTTATTAACCCATACTGCTGATTACAAGACCTGTAACATTTAAGTACTGCATACTGTAGTTTTTGCATTTCATTCCCTTGGGACCAATCCTGAAGTCCTTACTCAGGCAAAATGCCCACTGTGGTCAAAATGGAGTGAGTAAGAATTTTATGGGGTGAAATGAATAAAATGTCACAGAATAAAATGGGAATGCCTCTGAAGACATAATTTCAGTCTCTTGGGTAAAGATGTAATTAGGCAGTTTTGTAAAACAGCTTATTTACCCAAGAGATAAGAATAAGTTGAAAAGAAACGTTAAGGCCTCTTGGGTAAATTTGGCAGATTTTTAAAAGATTTTCTATTATATGCTCAATAGTTTCTTCTGTGACATTTTTGGTCCATTTAATAAACGTGTTGACTTTTTTTTTTTAATAAGGTGCATGTTCAATGGCTTATCCTTATGGAAGGACAGAATGGCCCTTTATGATAACAGCTTACATATGACTATAATGCAGTGATATTGAATTATTTTTGTTCTATCATTTCTTAGCTATGTTCTAACATCAGCAGTCTTGGACTCTCAGAAGTGTTCTATGAGAATTTCTTACTGTGCACATCAAAGCAGGTATAAGAAAAAAACATGGAAAGCAATGCTAATAATGCAATGGATGAAAGGAAGGCACAATAAAATCAGATTGTTACTATGACTGGTATCATGCCGTACAGAACTGGTCCTTTCAAAAAGGGCCCTTCATAGTGAGGCTGGGAAAGTCTAACAGCTATGGCAGTTACAGTTGTGAATGGACTAAAAGGTGAACTAAAAAGCTTTCCTACTTGCCAAGATCTAACCTCATCTTGATCTGATCTAATCTACTTATTGGCTCTGTCAAATTTTTTTGCTGGGCTTAAAACAATAGTATTTTAATAAGTAATTTTTTGCTTTCTGTTTTATTGTGGGAAAGCTAAGTGAGGTGAGGTTTACCCTTTGTTCTGAATGTGAGCCTTGTGGTGGCCATTTCAATGGTTACAGGATGGAGCTCTATGCTTGTAAACTGGGATTAAGTTCCACAGCTGCTCTCGGTGCTCACAAGTCTCACCCTTATAGTAGCAGGCCCATGTTTACAAATGTGTGCTAACTGAAATTATTTGCCCATATGTTTCTGCAAATGTAAATCAGACTATGGATTGCTCAAGAACTGCTAGATGCAACCGTTTATTCACGTATGAGCTGTTCATAGTGTGTGAGTGGTGTATTAGTTTTGCTCCCTGACTGGTATCTCCCAAACCTACAAAGAGCTTTCAGAATGGTTGCATGAACCCTTCTGGCATGAATACTCAAAGGGATATGTTTACACAAATTCATATACACAATAAATGGGTCATCAGGGCTGGCCTTACAATGAGGTGAATTGAGGCGGCCGCCTCAGGTGCCAGACTGGCGGGGAGGGGGGGGTCACTAGGACCCAGAGTGTAGAAAATTGTGTCTGCTGCTGGTGCATATGTATGTTCTCTGCTCTAGATGCACAGAGATGGTGGAGTGCTGTGCTGGAGGAAGGAGGGCACAAGAGACGTAACAGGCAGGCAGGAAAAAAGGTGAGAGGGAATAACAGAAAGCAGCAGGAGCTGCAGGGAGAGAGAGGAGGAGGAGCCTCTTATGTACCTCTCTATCACCCCCAGGAGCCTGGATTGATTAACACCAGCTTCTCAGGAAGCTTTCTATTTTCTGCTGCTTCCCTGAACCCACTTGAGGAGAATAGGCAGTCAACTGAAGTAGTAGGAGCCAGTTAGGCCCTTAAGACACTGATATCTTCCCTCACTCAGGCCCTGCTACCAGCCTGCTTATTTGTCCCCTTCAATTGAGTGTTGAGAGGCACTATAGCAGTCCCGAATGAAAGAAGAAAATGCCCCTCTGGGGCAGCATTCAGAAAAAGAAAGAAAGCAAAGGAAGCTTTTCTATCTAAGCAGGAAGGAGCTCTCCTGAGATACATAGACACAAATGTTCACAGTGAGCCTTCCGGCCCTTGTAAGTATGTGAGTGGTGAGTAAATGCCTGATCTTTCAGTTAGTCAGAGTGCAGGTGTCCTAGCAGCTACTACAGCATCCATATCTCCATCTCAAATGGATGTAACCATGCACATTCCTGAAGAAAAGTGTAGATCAGAGAAGAGAGTGGTGGAGGCGCAAGAACAGTTGCTGCTGAGTTTAGTTCCTTAAGTTTAGATGATCCAGGACTGTGGACCCACTTGAGCAGTAGCACGAGGGACTTCCTTGTATTGCATGGCCCACAGCAAGTGAAAAATGTCATGTTCCTCAAAGACAATGAAAATAGAAGTTTCCGTCCAACACATTACTGGCATGAAATCCCCAATGGTGACAAAGTGGAGAGGCCATGGCTTATGTACTCAAAAACCCAGAATGCTGTATACTGTTTTTGTTGCAAACTCTTCCAGTCTAATGTTCCAGCCAAATTGGGTTCTACAGGAACGAAGGACTGGAAAAATCTGGCTAGAAATCTGGCATGCCATGAGAAGGCAGCAAATCACCAGAAAGCATTCCATAGGTGGAAAGAGCTTGAGATGAGACTAAGGTTAAAGGCCACCATAGATGATCAGCATCAAGAGAAGATTGCATCAGAGTCTCTTTACTGGCAAAAATGTTCTGAAAAGGCTCATTGCCATTGTGAGAATGCTTGCTACCCAAAACCTAGCATTGCATGGCACTTCAGATCAGCTGTATGTGCCAAACAATGGCAACTTCCTTAAAATTGTGGAGCTGATGGCTGAGTTTGATGCTGTACTCCTGGAGCATCTCAGAAGAGTCACCACCCAAGAAAGTACACACACCACTACCTTGGAAAAACAATTCAAAATGAGATCATACAGTTACTGGCAACAAAAGTCAAACAGATGATGGTGGCAGATCTGAAGTCAGCAAGATATTACTCTGTTATTCTGGACTGCACACCTGACATCAGCGATACAGAACAAATGACTTTAATGTAACAAGAACAGAACCTAGTGAAAATGTCCCTGCAATGTCAGAGAGCATTTTCTAGAATTTATTGACATTGATGATACTACAGGAGCTGGTATGACAAATGTGCTTCTTAAAAAGCTAGAAGATATGGGAATTGCGATAGCTGACATGAGAGGTCAGGGTTACGATAATGGTGCCAACATGAGAAGAAAGAACAGAGGAGTGCAGGCACGGATCCGAGAGTTAAACCCTTGAGCTTTTTTTGTCCCATGCAGTTGTCATTCATTGAACCTGGTGGTCAGTGATGCAGCATCAGCTTCTAGTGAGGCTGCTGAATTTTTTAATGTAATTCAAAGCATCTATGTATTTTTCTCTGCATCAACTCATCCATGGCAAATTTTGAAGCAACATCTGGGAATATCCTCTCTGACACTGAAATCACTGAGTGCCACATGATGGGAAAGTCAAATGGAGATGATAAAGCCTATCAAACACCAAATTGGGAAGACAGATGATGCCATAGTTGCCATTATGGAGGATAATGCTATGACAGGAACTGTTCATGGGAGAACAGTGGCAGAGGGAAATGGAATAATCAGAAACATACATAACTTCAAATTTCTGTGTGGCTTAGTGTTGTAGCATGACATACTGTTTGAAATAAATGTTGTAAGCAAGAGACTCCAAGGTGTTGACCTTGATATATCTGGAGCAATGGAACAACTGGACAAAGCAAAGTCATACCTTCAGTCTTACCGGTCAGATGAGGGAGTTCAAAACGTTCTGAAGAGTGCACAGAAGTTGGCAGAGGAACTTCACACTGAAGCTATTTTCCCACCCATTCAAGAATACAAGAGTCACTGAAAAAGAAAATATTTTGATTACGAGGTACGGGATAATCCCGTAAGAGACCTCAAACAACAATTCAAAGTTGAATTCTTTAACCAGGTGCTAGATTGTGCAATACAATCAGTTGAAGAACATTTCATGCAGCTCAAGGAACACAGCAGTATATTTGGGATGTTGAATGATATTCCAAAACTCCTCACTATACCTGAAGAAGACCTACACCAGCAATGCAGGGCACTAGAGACAGTGTTGACACATGATGACATGTGCGATATTGATGCGAATGATTTAGATGATGAAGTGAAAGCCCTTCCAAGATACATTTCAGCAGGGATCAACTCCAAAGGCTGTTCTGGAATATATGTGCACAAATAAGATGACCACCCTCTTTCCAAATGCTTTTGTTGCTCTGCGCATACTTCTAACACTTCCTGTAACAGTTGGCAGTAGAGAACGCAGCTTCTCCAAACTGAAGTTAATAAAAACACATCTATGCTCCACAATGACACTGGAGAGGCTGGTCGGCCTTGCAACCATCTCAATAGAGCATGAGCTAGCCCAGATTGTGGACCTTCAGCAGGAAGCAGTTCAAATCTTTGCAACCAAGAAGGCACGGAAAGCACCACTTTGACTATTCAAATAGATAAAAATGCCAGTGTTTACTATGCAGACAAGAAAAGTTACATTTGCTGTTCAGACATTTGAAAGTTAAGTGCTACTTAAATTTTTGAACAAGGCATTTTAAGTTGTTATTTCTCCTTTATTGGGGTAGGTAGCAGAGCAGTACCATGAGAGGAGTAGAACAGGAAGAAGGCAGAATTGAGACCTTTCAAAGTCTCATTTCATTTGAGGTCCCCACCTCAGGTGCCAAAATGTTGTGGGCCAGCCCTGTGGGTCATGAATGCCAAAGTATGTTTGTGAATAATTATTTTGCCCCAAATATGCTTACAATCTTGGACTGTGACAGAGCCCCCTCTCCCCCATACCTTTGTTTATTCTGTTCCCTTCCTGCCCCCAAAGCCTAGCTCAGCACTTGCCATGGAGGACAAATGCTTTCAGTCAATTTCAGAGTAAGCAAACCAATTTATTGAAAGCCCACATCTATACTAGATGCCTCTGGCAGTGGTACCCAGCAACAAATTGATTTAAAACAACTCTTTTTTTCCCCATTGGGGAACCTGCTGTCCCCAATCCACCTTCCTTTGCAGAATACTTCTCCATCTGAATTCTGAAAATTTACTGGAGAAACACAGCTTCGCCTAGGCTTTCAGTAGTGTACTCAAGTAACCCATGGAAAAATGGCGTTCCAATTCAAATTATGTACTAGCAAGCTATCCTGGAGGTTTTCACCACCACCTCAGTATGTGAGCTCCTCCCAGATAAAATCAGTAGCAAATCCCTAGTGAACTTTATGGAGTCTAGCTCTCCAAATATCAGAGTACAAGTGAAACTGTAGCAAGGTACCTTTAGAAACTGAGACAACGGTGTATCGGGACAAGATAAAACACAATGTTAAAACACCTAACAAGCTCAAACTATCTCTAACATTTAAAACAAAGATGGGAACTAAAAACAAGAATTTTCACTAATGAAGGGAGAGCACGGTGAGATAAGGAACAGTGCTTTTTCCATCTTCTAAATGCTATTAAAGATAATTTATGTCTCTAGCTCACAAATTATACTTGGAAAGCTGTGTGTATTTACAAATGCAGCTGTTAAGGACTGAATTGTTTATTCTACTGCTGATGCCTTCCTGGTTGTAACCAGTTGCAACCAGCTGTCAACCAGTTGTCTTTTTTTCTGCTCATCTCCTGGCAACATGACAACCCTGCTGATCAGCAAACTTCACAGAATGGTTATAACTATCTACAAATATGGTAAGAGTCAATGAGCACCTCCCAAAGTGAATTATCAAGCATAGAGTAACTCAGTCCAATGACATGGTAAATATTATTGATATATTTGTTGTTTAGTATATTTGCACATTTATTTCAATGGGATCAATCATATGATTAAAGATATGCATACGTGTAAGCAGAGGCGATGTGTGTGGGTATACGGGGTCACATGCCCCCCAGAGTTCAGCCTTCCATGTAGCACAGAGGTTTTCAAACTGTGGGATGCGCCCCCCCTACAGTTTGAAAAGTGTTGCCTCCTGCCAGGAGCTGGCAGATCAGAAGCTGGTGGGAGCTGCTGGCCCGCTTGGGCTCCTGGGTCTCCGCACTGTGGGAGCCAGGATACTGGTTGGCTGCGCAACAGCCCCCCTGTCCTGCTCCCCAAGCTGGGCCACCTCTATTTTTCTTTTCATATTTCCACCTATCTCTTCTTTCTTTCTGTCCCCTCCCTCTTTGCCCTCACCCTGTCACTCTGCTCCTTCCTCCTCCTCATCTCTTTTTCTAAGAAGCCCACCCTTTTTTCCTTTGTTCTCTCCTCTCATTTCTGGGGACACTGTCATTTACACCCTGAGAAGTCTGCCCCTTTCTATGCCTTCTTGAGAGTTCCTCAGAAAAGCTGGTGCGATTAAAGATGGGAAAAAGTCCTCTCTCCTTTGTTGCCATCTGTATCCCGCAAAGGGGACTGTGGGAGCTGAGTGGGCCTACAGGCTTTGGGCCTGATCCAACTAAAATGTATTTCCATTGACTTCATTGGGCCGAGGATCAGGCCCCTCCGCATAAATGCTATGTTTTGTATTATGTACTTGTATTGCATTAGCACCTAGGAAGCCCAATCATGAATCAGGGCCCCACTCTGCTAAGCACTGTACAAAAAATGTCACTCATCTGAAATGACACATGTACTGACCCCTGCAGTGGCTTTGTCTCATGCCACATGAAATATCACTTATAAACAGGCTGGCAGGGAGTGATCATAATTTCCCAGCAATTCCTCCTCCAGGCTACTAAGGGCTGCTTTCAGACCCGCTAAGGAGGTAGCCAAGGCTTCCTTTTCCTCATCCTTCCCTTCTTGACTCCTGCTAGCATTTTCTTCCCCACTGAGGAGGCTCTGAGAAGCAACAGTAAGAGCTGGACTGTGAAGGGACAAGGTGCATGTGTGGGCACGACCTAACGGGGGAACAGAGTTAAGGCGACAGGACATGAGCTCTGTGGGCCCCAAATTCCAGCCTTGGAACCTATGATCCTTTTTAGATTTTCGCCTATCACTAATTATTATCTTAACCACTCTTTCAGCCATTTTACAGAATTCTAGATTTCCAAAAATGGTCAAACTCAACGGTCTTTTCAGGGGAATGTGGCAGCATGCTCACATTGGCTGTATTCTAAAAGTGTATATTTTAGAGTTTCTAATTCTCATGATTTTATGAAGTCTCACAATATTTGGTGTTCTACCTAAATTCCTAGCTCCTGAAACATGTGACTACTTGAATAATCTCAGTTTACAGTTTTAAAAATGAAGTAAGTTCCTAGCCTTCTTTGTTGTGAAGACAAGCTTGAAAAAGGACCCCAGTGCACCCTAAAGATCAAAACCAGAAGGCAAATAAAAATAACCCTTTTTTAAAAAGATCTCATGATTTGCAAGCCAATCTCAGGATTTATTGGGAGGGTCGGACTCATGATATTTAAATGTTTAGAGTTAGCAATACTGGTCTTATTTGGCAACTACTAATCTGCTTCCCTTTGTATTCATATACTTACTTTCACAATCCGCTTACAACACACTAATGATATATTCCTGCATTTGGTCTTTCTGGGGCCTATTTGTAGAGATAGTTGTTACTGCACTGACTCCTGTTTTTCTGAACCTGAAAATTTTGCTAAAGATTAAGAAACCTCACTATTAAATCCCTAAATCCCTTCATTTTATGTTGACTCAAGGGAAGACTTCCCTGCAAATATTGTTTAATCAAGGGGTGCTTAAATGTCACTGTGATAGCTAATCAAATAGATAATCCAAGCTTTGTTTTCTCTGTTACTTTGCAAACACAGCTACTTCTGTAGCAGGATGTTAACATCTCATCCTTTTCTAAATTGCTTCCAGCACTTTGTGCTCACAAATGGTCCAGCATTAAACCTAAAGGAACATCAACATTATGCTACAACAGTGGTTCCCAAACTTGTTCCGCTGCTTGTGCAGGGAAAGCCCCAGGGGGTCTGGGCCAGTTTGTTTACCTGCCGCGTCCGCAGGTTCGGCCGATCGCGGCTCCCACTGGCCGCAGTTCGCTGCTCCAGGCCAATGGGAGCTGCTGGAAGCGGCGCGGGCCGAGGGACATATTGGCTGCCGCGTCCAGTAGCTCCCATTGGTCTGGAGCAGCGAACCGTGGCCACTGGGAGCTGCGATCAGCCGAACCTGCGGATGCGGCAGGTAAACAAACCGGCCCAGCCCACCAGGGGCTTTCCCTGCACAAGCGGCAGAACAAGTTTGGGAACCAATGTGCTACAACATTCACAGGCTTCAGAAATGCAGAGAAAGGCTCTTAAAGACACTTTTAAGACACTTTTGAGACAATTTTGAACACCTCACTTTCCACTTTATGATTTATGAGATCATAGCCAGTGTTATTGTATAGATAAAGTCAGAACACATAAGCCTACAGCACAATCAAACCCTTAGAAGGGAAAAAAGAAAGTTATACTAAGATGCAAAAGGTAAGAAACAGTTGGCTTAAAATTACTGCCTGTTTAATTGTATGGATGGAAATATGCCAGCTTTTTAAGTAATTTGGAAAAATCCTATTTTCCCCATATAGTTAATTACTGCAAGAACATGCTGTGCATTTTTAAGCTCTATCAGTGATACCTACTTGAGATAAGAAATAATACATTTGTTCTTCAACTTAGCTGAACATACTATGCTTGTAATTCAGGATGATATGTCATAATTCTGTGGTTTTTGAACTAGTAAACTCTGATAGGTACTTGTGAAAGACAGCAACTCTACTACTACAGTAGCAATAAAAATTCAAACCTATCTAGAGTGTAAAGTACAAGGAACATTTTTGATAACTACACTCCGAATCTTCACACAGCAATGTAGTCACTTGCTAAATGCTAGTTGTTGCCTTTCATTAGAGTCTAGGGCAAGGGGTAGACACTTGTAAGATTTCTCAACCCATGGCTCACAACCCAAAATTGGGTCACCAGAATGTGTCAAAGAATCGCAGAGCTGGCTGCGTTCAGCTCCTCACCCCAGGCATTGCAACTTTGTGCGGCAACTTTGTGGCTCAGGTATGGTCTCATCAGGGGAGTTGTCAGGGACAAATTTGAGTGAGTGGCGTTGAAACCCATTGTATCAGATTGTAATGCCACTAACAAAAATTTGGTCCTGTAGTACCCTGTTGGGGTGGGCTAGGCCAACTATGATTGGTGCTATGACCCCACAGGTCACAATGTATGGAGAGGGGAGCTAAACCCAGCCAGCCCTGCAGGAGAGAAACTGGGAGGCAGCAGTTGGTGTCAAATTCTCTGGTAAATACCGGGCCCCTTATCTACCCCCTGCCTGTAGATGCATGACACCCTATATTTCATACTCCCCAGAGAGGGCCCCCTAATGTATCCCTCTCCCACTGTTGGGTCACTCTATCTCTGTCATGACACCCATCCTAGTCCCCAGTCCCCCAGATCTTCCTCATTTCACCCTCAGCTGCTTCTGCCCCCCAACTCCTTTACCCTATGTCCCCATGGGCCATGTGTGCAGGGACTCTGTGTTTTTGAGGGGGGTCTTGGCTCACTGCCCCTCCCCACAGTTGCCAGTGGAGGGGGATTCCTCTGCTGTTCACATCTGGCCAGAGCATCTAGAATCTTAGCTACAAGCCCACCTCTCCTTCCGTCCTGATGGACTCCTGGGGAGTGGGGGGGGGGATCAGATCTGGGAGCATCTCCAGGGATCTCTGAGTCACAATGGGTCATCAAAGTTTACAAATGGGTTCTGAGCCCCAAAATATCAAGGTAGAACACACTGTATAAGGATGGCTGGCTCAGACCAAAGAGATTAGCAAAGCAGCAATGCAAGTGGCACTGACATGAAATTTCATGACACTGTATAGCTAATAAGTCCTGCAGGAGCTATTAAAAAGTAAATCAAATGTATTCATTGTTGAAATTTATCTCTCTGTTATATTTTCAAATTTTTTACTTTATAGTTTGACTAGGAATAATCTAAATTTTGAATTATGTGGCTTAGTATGATTGGATTGGTAGGTCACATGGCATTGTTTCTGTTCACTAATTGGTTGAGTGTGTAAACTTTCAGTACAAATACTAAAATTTGCATTCCATGACCAGTGTGGCTGTAAAGTTGATTGCTCCAATGTAGATAAAAAGAAAACACTCAACGGGAGAGAACATGGGCTAAGAGCACCCTACTATAAAAACAGAACAAACAGACGATTCCTGTCCCAAAGAACTTACAATTTAAGAGATGATTGTTCATCATCATAAGCTGCTGCTAAGTGGAATTTGGACAAACCAAAAATTATTGTTCATATTGAAGTAATTCTTAGATGCTCCAATTGAAATCAGGCCCTCGTGCGTTACACTGTAAAAACACACAATAAGAAAGAGTTCCTGCCCTGCGGAGTCAATTACCTGACTAGACAGGACAAACAAAAGGGGGGAGAAAGGCAGTGATACAGATGGGGAGCTGAGACAAAGAGGAATTAAATGCCTTGCTTATGGTTGCCCAGGAAAGCTGAAAACTGAACCCAGATCTCCTGAGTCCCATTCCAACCCTTTAAACACAAGACTAAAATAAATAATATATTTAATAAATAAATATAAGCACATGCAAAAATATCACTTACCAAAAGTGTAATTTGATTTCTACTATTTGTTCGTTTCTTTTCTTTCTTTCTTTCTTTCTTTCTTTCGAGAATAAAAGATTAAGTGCTTTTTTTCCCCAGTGACAGAACCCAGAATCCTCTTAACTAATTTGTTGAGGAAATATGCCATAGTGGAATTTAGTCTGACTGATTAAAGTATGTTAATACATTTTCCAGCTTTGGGTCTCAAGTCCCACTGCCCTATCCATGACCTTTCTTACTTGGGAATTATGTTGCGTCTACTACTGCCAAGCATACATCCATGACCCAGGATAGGATGTTTGAACAGAAATTATTTAAAGCATAGGCAAAAAACAAGAGTGTGTGATACCCTAAATATATATATTGTTGGATGCATTTACAAAGTAGGACTCGGATGATATTATTACTAGTGAATGTCAAACCACATGGTGTACTTTTCTTGTTGCTGCACAGATTCAGTGAGTTTTACATGGTTGATCCCTCCCATTAAGACGGTAGATTTATCACATCTGTAAATATAGCACCTCCAATATCTTCTCCTGTCTATTTAGGGAGGTATTATGTGGTGGACAATAGCAGATAGGAAAATAACACTCCTTTCACAGATTACTTTTACTAGAGTTGCAGTCAGCTGCTTCCCATGTGTTTGTTTGCTGAATGAACTTTTCCAAGCTTCTGCTCATTTAGGGCCCTCTGCAGCAAAAGTTCATAAGCATGTGCATAACTTTAAGCACAATAAATTCAATGTACACTCACCCTAATAGGTGAGTTGGCCGTGCCTTTTTAACTTTCACCAATCCTCTTAATAATGGCCTGATCAATTAATTCCCAAGATTTGTTCATTTGAGGATGGTGCACTGCATGTCTAATTTTAACAAGTATCAACGATCGTCCATGCCTGTCTTCTTCCATGCTGACATCCATTCCTGGGCACTCATTTCCAGAGTCATCTTCAGTGCAGAAATGACAGCAACAGACCAGACAGCATAGTCTAAGTATCAGCAAGAATATCTTACCATGTACAAGCCTAAGAGACAAGACCTCTTTCCAGCAACCACTTGAGTATATGCTTGACTTTAAGTATGTGAGTTACAGCAGGGCAAAGCAGCTTTAGTGTGACCAGGATGTTGCATTACTGGGTTTTTAAGCAATCTGTAGAATCCTATTTAATTTCCATAGAAATCTACAGGTTACATCTCTCTTGAATTTTATAGGGATTTATTATAAAAATATACCATTAAATCTCCCTGTTTCTCTCTCTAGCAACCATCTAAACCCATCCCTATCCAAAAAGTCCCATTGCATTTAAAAGTGACCAACTTTTCCATGCACCAAATCCTCCTGGACTACCCCGCCCCAGCAATGTTTCAATTCTCTGAGCTGTCTTGAGTATCCAAGAGATAATTCCTCCCATTTTCTGGGACTCTGCTCCATCACTATCCTTTAGTCCCCTGCCCAAATGATGATGTTGGTTACTGAAATTGATGGGGCATGATTCTCATTTACATCTGCTCTAAGGTGCCTTTACACTACCCAAGTGATGTAAAGTGGGCTCTGTGTAAATAAGACCCATACAGTTCAATGACATTTAGACCTGATGGTGTCAGGCTGCTGCTGGTGCAGTGAAGTCTCTCTCTCTCTCTTGACCTCAGTCCTATTGCTGCTGCAGCATTTACTGTTTCCTTTCTAAGGTCAGGACAATTTATGGCCACTTTGAGGTAAATTGGAACTCCAGTTCCACATGGCTTGGGGGTGGGAGCCATTTGAGACCAGCTGCCCTGTCCAAATTTACTCCCGCTGCTGCAGGCAGCTTTTGAAAGAAAACTTTTTGTGCTTTTTTTCTTACTATGGTTATCACTCATCATGTGCATAACACTGGGCGAGCTATTTTTGGAAAGTAAGACAAGATTCCTATTATAAGTGTCTGCAGTCACAGGAGGTTTTTCTATACAACATTCTAGCTTCTACCAGTAGTTTCAACATCTGGAGGACTGAGCCTTAGGCACCACTACAAGAAGCAGGAGATTTGGACAGGATACATTTAATCTTGCTTTAATGGTATGATGTTCTGCCAAGATACACTTCTAAGCTTTAACATATTTTATTTTGAAAAACGTTATCGTCAGGTGTAAAGGAAATTCCTCTTCACTAAGGAGAGTTCTGCACTGTGTATCTGATGACATAATTACTATATAACAACATATTTAATGATCTTCTTTCCTGACCTGAATAAATAAGAAGCAATCAACACTTTTTCTTGTGACATCTCTGTGCACAAATAGATTTTAAACAATGAAAGAAGGACAGGAGATAAATACTCTGTCATGCAAATGATTTGGGATGGGATTCCTTTCATCAGGGTGCTGAACTTCAAATCAATTGATACTAATTAGGAATCTTAAACAGAATATTAAATAATTTACTTACAAGATAAGATGCAAGAGAAAGATCTGTAAATCAAAAGAAATTTCTTATATTGTAAGTGTAGAGATATCTTTGAAATTAGGGATGTAATAATTATTTTGGGAAAATATATTTCTTACCACTCTTGTGGTAAGACATATATTCTTACCACTCTTGTGGTAAGACCCAAACCAGATCAAATCTTGTTCAACATTTGTGTGTGGGGAGGAGTTGGTTTGCATTTTCCTGCACCAGTGTTCTTCTGGGCTCCTGATGACACTGGAAGTGAAATGCCACTAGATTGTTTGTTCTCTTGGTATTTCTGATTGAGATTAAGGGCTCAATCTTATAAAGTGCTGACCACCCTCAAGTCCCACTGACTTCAACTTTATATTGCAAGATCACACCCAAGAAGCAGAAGTGCTGGAAATTGCATAAGAGAGCCTGTTCTCCTGAGATATGACACCCCAAATTTTGCACTCACCTGGATAAGATTGAATTTAGCAGAAGGTGAGGTGACAAGAGCTAGAAGTACTTTTTTATCTTTTTAAAATAAGCAATTATTTCTTACGCCAAAATGTAGTTTTGGCATCGAATTTTGGGCTGCTTGTGACGTCCCAAACAAAGCCCTGATGGAAAATCCAACAAAAGAAGTCCTGGGATTCTGCCTTCTCCATAGGCAATGGACTTCACTTGACCGTGTTCAGACAATGCACGGAAGGTGTGGATATCTCCTCCACAAACAGAAAATCAAAGAATCACCAAATTGTGCTTGTGGTGAGGTACAAACCGTGTGACACACCACGGACAACTGCCCCCTTCACACATACAGTGGTAACACAAGAGGGATTCACCTACCTACTCCAGAAGCATTAGAATGGCTTTTGAATCTCAAAATTGAATGATAATCCCAGCCCATTGCTTTTCAAATGCCACATGAAAGAAGAAGAGCATCCTGCCAGTTACCAGTGTTTTAGATTGCAGGCTCTTTGGGAAAGGGTCCAGGACTCTCTCTGTGCACCAGATTCTGCCTGACCTTTATGCATGTATGTAGAGTGGGAGAGGATGCAAGGCCCAGTGTAGGAGCCAAGTAGAATCGTAGTCTCTGAGTTCAGGGGAGCACAGGAACTGCTTGATTTCTACACTCTGGCAGGAACTTGGTGCCCAAAAGGGAACATGGAGGAGATATTACCCCACAAACAGATTTAGGGTACCCCCCCAGAATTGCTCACCTATTGCCCCCTCCCAGGTTTGCTAAGGGTCCCCACTAAAACAGCTTACCTAGCCTGCTAATCTGTTTCTGTCAGGTGTGGGTTCCCAGGGTGGGCAAGGAATCTTGGGTGTAACAAAGATTCTCCCTTGGAGATACTCCCCAGGACAACTTGGACCTGTTACCCCAAGAGGACACGGATACAGCCTTCTGATAAAAATGATTAACACACAGGCACTGTTTTTCCAAAACAAGGCACCTCTTTATTTGGTGCAAATAACATAATATAAGGTATAATAAACTAAACATAAATCCCTTTTATTAACACAATCTTTGAGGCTAAAAGCATGCAAACAGCAATGACATATGCAGGAGGCGCCAGGGTTTTTGCTGCCTTAGGCGGCAGCGCTCCTCCACAGTAATCTGTGGCAGCTCCTCCTCTGAAGCTGCATTCTCGGTGGCGGGGGTCCTTCTGCTCCAGGTCTTCGGGGCACCTCGGCGGCGGGTCCCAGAGCGAGTGAAGGACCCGCTGCCGAATTGCTGACGACAACCCGGAGCGGAAGAAGCCCCTCACCACCGAAATTCCGCAGAGGGCGTCGAAATGCCGCCCCACACATCCTGCCACCCTATGCAACCGCCTAGGGTCACCTAGTGGAAGCGCCAGCCCTGGACATATGATTAGAGCAATACTAAATGACTGCCCTCTGCATGCAGTGTCAGTCACTTGCTGTTCACTGACAGCAATCCTTATATATATCCTTATTTAAATTTTATACATACAGATTAATATAACACACACAACATACACTCATTTTTATTAACTCAGACATATACATGCATATACACTAACCCTGTATTATAACTACAACTAGCAGGCTCACTTTCTCTGTTGGCTTCTATCCCCCTGTTCTGTCAGGGCTCCTTCTGCTCTGTCACTGCACTTGTTGGCGATGCTGCGGCTGCTGCTGCTTCTGTTGCAATAACCACACCACCCGATTTGACCCTGACCGACCTATTTTGATCTTCTTTTTCAACCTCCTGGATGACTCCTACCTAACACATTCCCTAACAACTCCCCAAATACCTTCAAAAGTCTCTCCTGGCACACTGCCTTTTATACAGTTTAGCCAACCAACAGACCCTCATTTTAATGGCTACTTTTCTAATCCTTTCTTTATCCTCCAATCATAACTGTTGGAATTATAACTGTCAATCACCGTTGTAGTATTATGGTCTGTAGTATTATGGTCTGTAACCGTTAGCCTAGATTCACACTGAGTATGCTTAGCTGACCTACTTAGGTGACCTTTAGTCTACATTTGTACTGAGCATGTCAACATCTGACCTACTTTCAGTGGCTGTGTGAACTTTAGCCTACTTTTGTTCTGAGCATGCTCCACTTTTTACTTGAAGGCATGCCAATATTCCACACATACCAAACTATGAACAATTACCTCATCCTTTCAGTGCACATGTACACATTTCAATTATTTATCTTAATGTTATGGTCTACTATTGCCACCCTATCTCTTGCTAATTTAATTTACTTTTTCCCTTATTTTCAGCTAATTGTGGATGCTTTTAGTGATGCCTTTAGTGCTGTGTTTAAAGGTCAGAATGGAGTCGTTTTAAAATCTTTGGTATCAGAGGCAGGGCCATGGCTCCACCCCACTCATGCACTGGCCAGTGGGCCTGGCCAGCAACATGAGGGCAGGAAATGACAATGTCTGCTGCACCCTACAAAAGGATGTGGAGCCTCTGGGGAGACAGAGTGCTTCCAGTGCTCCCCGTAGTGCGGGGTGGCTCCTCACTGATCCTTACTTGAGGCTGTCCCTAAAACAAGCACAATCTAGCCTTAAGTTTGGACTGACTCAGCACCATGGGGTGTTGATCCTGAGAGGGCTCCTGGGGTGCAAATGTAATATAAACATTAAACAGTCCTTATCCATGTGTCCGCTGTTCTGTTCTACTCACATTAATTATTCTTGCTTTAAGTCTATTCCTTTAAGAATGGAAACGACCTGGCAGTCCCTGCCCCAAAGAATTTATAATCTAAACAGGGAGAATAAGTCAATGTTGATAACTTGTGTTAGTTATGAGTAGATCCTCAACTAATGGAAGTCAGTAGAGCTCCACTGAAATCAGTAGCGTTATGGTGACTCAAGCCAGCTGAGTCTCAGGCCCTGTATCTGTAATGGCATAGATGGTACAAATTAAGCCAAATGGAAGGGGGGAAAATGCCATATTATCTTAGAACCCTAGCAGTTAGGAGTGTTTTAAAATAGCCACATTAGCAACAACAACCAAAAGTTCCTCTTCCTCTACCTTTTCCTGGAAGAATGAAATATTTGTATGGAGAAATACTTTTAGCTTCACCAAAATCACAGACATGTCATCAACTACCATCCTATACAGCCCACAGTCTTCTGAACTAAACTACAGATGTGCTTGGTGTGATAGTAAAAAATCCACATTCCAACAGCTTAAACACATCTCCAACCTGGTTGGGTCATCTTTGGATTCATACTTGCATGCACCATAGATGTAGAAAATAACACCTTGTGTATCAAATCCAGTTGTTTACTTTTCAGTATAATGCTAATATCCCACAACATTAATATTCCCACAGGAGAAGTATTTGTTATTACAATACAGGGGTAAGTTCATTCACTAAAGCAATAGTTTGCAGAGCTCCTGGAAGTGGCTAGCTTCAGATAAGGAGGCCAATGGATTAGATATAAGTTTTGACTTAATCATTTCCTTTATCTTAATCCAAATCCTCACTCCCTTTTGGCTGCTGTGACTGCAGCATTTCAGCTTCTGGCACAGAACCAGTAAAGGAGGTACTGCAAGAGATGGTAAATCAACTTATTCAGTGCTCTTTCTAGCTTCCTCTCTCTGAGGCCAAATATGTTTCCAAATCAGTAAGAGAAGTGAGAGTTCCTTCATGTCTGGCTTCCAGCAAGGCAGCACAAGGACCAGCCAAAAAAGCAAAAGGATTTCCCCCAACCTCTATTTCTGAGTATGAATTTTTGATAAATAGTTCTCCAGAACAGATTCCATACTTCCCTGCACTATGGGCTGTACACTAAGGCTAGGTTACCTGACGTACTTTCTCCCCGCAAATAACCCATTATGTGGAGTTTTGGCAAATAGAACTGGGAATTGTAGGATAATGAATGTATTCATATTTCATGTTTCATCATCCATTCTCCTTTTTCACTAATTTCCACAATCCAAACTCAGGAAAAAAATGCTGGAACTAATGTATAACTGGAGATATATGCCTGTATTTCATGAACAAAGGCTTGTACAAAGAGCAGATGCTTAACATGTAGTTAGTCCCTGTGAATGATAAGTTCCAAATTCCAAAATGCATTCATAACCTTAACTTTTAATATTAACTCCAAAACGGAACATTCTTCTAACCGCTCAACAAATAAATGACTGAAGATCTCATTTGCAAATCATGTAGATAGGACTATGTGATGGCATGGAGGTCACTCCCATGTGCCTCCTTTTGGTCAGATGTGGCGCTACGGGTGATCCTGGTTTTGTTTCCCTTCACTTGGGTTATGAACAAGTCCAGACAGACTTTTTAAATCAAAGAGCACCCTGCTTCCAAGGGTCTCTTTTATTAATGACAGCCATAAGTACAAGTAGAAGGTCACATCTTGGACCGCCCCGTGCGGGGGTGGAGTTGCTGCTCACCCGAGACTTGCCTGTCCCCTGTGTGGGGCTACGGCTGGCATCGCTGCTCACTTGAGCCTTGTCTGGCCCCTGCCTGAGCCCTGCCTCCACCCCTCTCCCCCCAGCATGGGGCTGATGTCAGTTCCTCCACACCCCCCTTTTGATCAAGTAGGCAAGAGCAAATGGGATATATGTCCACTTTTGCCCAAAAAGTCGGGATGGCTGGGACAGGGCTTAAAAAAGCCTGTCCCGGTCAAAATGGGCCAAATGGTCATCCAAGTGAGAGTGGAGCCTATCCCCTCCCTCTCTGCAGGGCTTCTGGTCCTGGGCCCTTAAAGAAACAGGAACCGGATTTCTTCCACTCCCTGTCTGACAGTGTCTCACAGGCCTTGTATATACAATCAGACCTTTTGACCCACGTCATGGGATGGGCTGACCATTAGGTCCCACTAAGCATAAAAGGCAGACTACTCCATCACAGACTATCATTGCATTTCAGAATGGGGTGGCTATTGTTGAAATTTAACCTTTATTCCACACTCTTTATAGTCACAGTGCTAATAGAAGTACCTATTTTTAACTAATTACAGTGACTTCAGTCCAAATCTTAAAGTAATGCAATCAAGAATGACATTGCAAAACACAGAGAGGCAAGATGGGTGAGGTAATATATTCTACTGGACCACCTTCTGTTGGTGAGAGAGAAAAGCTTTTGAACCACACAGAGCTTGTGTCTCTCACCAACAGAAGTTGGTCCAATAAAAGATATTATCTCGTCCACCTTGTCTCTCTAATATTCTGGGACCAACATGGCTACAACTACACTACACATACAACTATCTTGACAGCTGGACCTGCCAGACTAATCTATTTGACCAGAAAATGAATCACCACTTTAACATTTCTTTATTGTGTGCCAAATTTACCTTATTTTTTTTTTACAGTGAATGCTAACCAACACTGGCACTTGAAATTTTCATATAGCTGATTTTCTTAGGCCTGGTATCCTGGGGGGGGGGGGGAGAATCAATCTAAGTTACGCAACTTCAGCTACGTGAATAATGTAGCTGAAGTCAACATACTTAGATCGACTTACCATTGTGTCTTCACCGTGGTGAGTTGACTGCTGCCGCTCCCCCATCGACTCTGCCTGTGCCTCTCATGGTGGTGGAGTATAGAAGTCGACGGGAGAGCGCTCGGGGGTCAATTTATCGCGTCTAGACTAGATGCGATAAATCGATCCCCACTGGATCGATCGCTGTCTGCTGATCCGGCGGGTACTGTAGACATACCCTTAGAGCAGAGGTTTTTCAGTTGCCCATGCTTTATTTTGTTAATTATTTTTAAAAATTAGTCAAAGACATATATAGGACAGGCAGTTAATAACAGTAGCGGCAGCATTTATAACAAACCTGCTACTAAGGGAAGTGATGGATTTTCCATCTCTTGAGTCTTCCAGTCAGACTGGATGCCTTTCTTCAAGATATACTTTAGTCAAATTCTAGTTACTGAACTCAATACAAGAGAAACTGATTGGAATGCTATGGCTTCTCTTGCACAGGGGATCAGATTGGATGATCTAATGGTCTCTTCTGCTTTTAAAAATCTATGGATCTATGAACAACATATTCTATTTATATACACGTCTACCTCAATATAATGCTGTCCTCAGGAGCCAAAAAATCTTACCGCTTTATAGGTGAAACCGCGTTATATTGAACTTGCTTTGATCCACCGGAGCACTGCTTTACCATGTTATATCCGAATTCGTGTTATATCGGGTCGTGTTATATCGAGGTAGCGGTGTAGTACCTTTTATCCCAGTTGAACAAGCTATCAACTACTTCAACTGATTCACCTACTGAAATGCAGCCACTGTTTAGTAGTACATACTATGCAACGGTTGAGAAGAGGTAAAGACTGTCTCCAGCTGAATCTATAGGGGAAATTTGGGTTATAATGGTAATAAATAATATATAGATTTAATAAACCCCAACAACTTATTGTTAGTTCTTTTCATCCACAGATCTTAAAGTGTTTTTTCAAAGGAGGTTAAGTATCATTATGGCCATTTAATATCTGGGAAACTGAGGCGCGAAGAAGTTAAGGCCTATATTTTCAAACTTTGCCTACAGTTTGGCTCCTAAATCTGTATTTAGGCATCTTAATATTAGCGGCCAGATTTTCAAGTATGGTGGGTACCAAATTACTTGAATGAGAGCTGTGTGTGCTCAGCATCTCAGGAAACCACAACACTTTTATGTAAATACCTAAATATGTTTTTAAGGGCTTAACTTCAGGACTTTAATCATTCCCCTGCCATTGCAGGGGCCTCAGGGAATGGTACACCTTGGTCCCTCCTACTGTTTACCTGCAGTACATAATAGGCTAGTCTCCTATGGGCTATAATACTTTGGTCTAATTTCAGTTGATGGGTTGTAGGTGCTGGGAGGTGTGGGTGGCCTGTGATATACAGGAGGGCAGACTAGATCATCTGATGGTCCCTTCTGGCCTTAAGCTCTATAACTTTATAATTTGGGGCAGACAAATTCAAAAAAATTAATCTAAAAGACAGCAAGTTAATGAAGAGCATGAAAGGGAATTCAGATGTTTTGTCTGCCAATCCTATACTTAATGTCCAAGCCCACAGCCCCTAGTCAGAATGTAATCATCTGAGTTGGAGTTTGGTCAAGACATTGGATTTAACATTCCTAACTTATAAAAGCATGCAGTTAGATCTTTAATACACATGGGCAGGAGTTTGCTATCAGACTGACTTTTAACCATGGCTTCACTAGTAGTGGCACCATGTTGAGACATTGTTTTAGCCTGGTGTCAGAAGAAAGACTACTAACAGCTTTATATGGGGTTCATTAGAGGGCTCCCATCCAAGTAATAGCAACCCAACTCAGCTAGTGAGATCAGGTAGAATCACATCTCAGGCTAGCGTGGCTATGAGAAACATAATACACAGTGAACGAGGAGAAATAATTCCTGGGTGTTTTCAAATGATTTAACAGACTTGCTATCCTTATTCATCTAAGTTTTCTTTAAGAGAGATTAATTAAAAGTTCATGCATTGACACAATTAAAAATCATCAAAATGGAATTTACAAGAACATATTTTGTTGACTTCTCTGAAACGTACGTAACAGATTTGCTGTTTTAGCCAATCTTTCTTTCTGTGAATCAAAATCAAATCAAATAAATCAAGAGACCATGGTAAAACATCATCTAGTCCATCTATCTATCTATAACCCTTTCTTGCTAGGCGTGATACTTTTTTCCCCTCTAGTGGTGGTTAGGCCAGCTAGAGATTGATGTGCCGGTTACAGCCTTGGCTAAGAGACATGTGTCTTTTAGCTCATGCAGTAAAAGCTAATGCATTTAGCTTCTGAGGTTTGATCCCCACTGCCGATGCCCATGCGTGGGTCGGCGTTACATATCTATCTATCTATGTAATAATATTCATTCTCTGACTATTGTGGATATACTCTAGTTCAACTACATTCAGTTGGCTGGCATCCAATGTAAGCTTGTTAGAGGATTGTTGGCTGGCAAAAGAAAAAAGAATGCCCCTTTCCCTAATTATACACAACAGACTCTTTTTGTGTGATATTGCTTCCAGAGTAGGTAAGGAATTAGGCCATAAAGTGTCATGAGTCATTGAAAGCAGGATTCTGTCCAACCTTGAATCTGTGCTGCCATCCTGACTTGTTTCTGCCAAAAACAAATCTTCACCAGTTCTCTAAAACTTTGGCATAGGTGATTTTCAACATTGATTTACGCTGATTTGGCTGGCTGTATAAAGAATGCAAGTCAAAGGAGCTGGAATGCTATTATCGTACAACGACTACCTTGCCAAAATGCTAAGCATTTAGCACTCTGGGGTTGATGTGATGAAAGTTGTTGTAAGAAGTCGATGTGTGTAATCTCAAGCTGAAAATAAAATATAATAAAATTCCTTGTCACCACTTACTTATTCATTTCCTTTTTACATAAACTCTAGTTCTTTTAAAATAATGCACACTTCTGCTTTCTGTGGATAAAAGCACCTGTATACTATACATCTGTGAATTATGCAGAAATATGTGCACGGTGTGATACAAGAGAGCCAGGGAACAGTGGAAGAGGGGGAGAGGGGAAATATATAAGCTCTAGGCTAATTAAGGCGTGGTTCTCTGTAGACTAGGGAGGGTTGCTACAGGTTAATTGAAGCACCTGTAATCAATTAAGGCCCTGTCAGGAAACTAATAAAACCCCCTGCTTCAGGCAGTCAGGGGAGGAGGAGGAGGAGGAGGAGAAGAAAAAGAAGAAGAAGAAGAAGAAGAAGAAGAAGAGAGAGAGAGAGAGAGAGAGAGAGAGAGAGAGCACAACAACAACAACAACAACTGGAGTTTGGAGGGGCACTGTGAGATTTGAAAGACCAGAGAACTGAAGTAAGGGAGACCCTGCCCCAGCAGAGGAGGGAGACTCCCTTCCCCAGCATCTAAGGACCGAAGGTACCCCACCCAAGGGGAAGAGGGTAAGAACCTGCAGGGGTTGAGAAGGGCTGGGGCTCAAAGTGAGGAGCAAACCCAGAGCCCTCCCCTGCTTTCCTCCTCTACCACCTTCCTGGGACACTAGCGGGGACCTTGGTGCCCCAAGAGCAGGGGCAAGTGGTAGTGTCTTAGCCCCCCCTGCCAAGAAAAGTGCAGGACCCACCATACTAACATTGGCCATCTTGCCACAACGGGTATCAGAAACATTCTAGTAGCAAACATATTTAACAGTAATCAATGTTTAGTGATGAATTTATGACATTGTGAAAACAAATACCAGCATCATTAGTGCAGAAAGCCTTTAGCCAGACCTCACACCTATTAAAACACTGACAGATAAAATATTTAACATGTGATGTCTGATCACATTTAATACACTCTCCCAGTACCAAAGCAGAATTACAGCTCTGGTGAAGGGGACATAAACACACTTATTTTAACTGACAGCCTAAAAGAGAACTTCCTAATGAATGAAACAGAAGAGTAAAAACAAGTCGCTGCATTTCAAAACGCCCAGGGCCATATTGTCTAAAGGTATGCGTTCTTCAGTACATGCTATGACCCTGGTATGTTTTAAATAACATTGTTTAAATGTTTTGCATGGGGATTGAAAGGACTTTCTCATTTTAATTGCGACTTCTGCTACTGATGTTTCAGGTTTCCAATCAAAAATCACTAAAAGCCACCAATTAGCTGAGGCCCTGTCAAAAGCCAAATCTGAAAATCTAAGCAACTCTAATACCTTAATTGTATGCAAAAGTCTGGGGTCAGGATGTTCATGCTACATTATGCCCTGGGTCAACCCACTTGGCTATAAGTCCAGAACCATTCAAGACAAGAGGGACATGTCTCCCCACAACTTTTGACTCTCCTGTTGATCTCACCTTCACAGTGGCTGCAGTGGGTTCACTCCTTATCACCCCAGCTTTTTTCTTAATATGGCTACAGCACTGACTAGCACCCACATACCATTACTTCCAATTCTTGTTTGTTCTTCTTAACTTGCCCCAATTGTTTTGGGGATTAAGGCAGCAGTAATGGCTGTATGTGGTTGTGGTAGCAGGGAGGTGGTCAGGTCTAGATGTTATTGTGCTCAGGCACTCTGGTAATGGGCGGCTGCATAATACCCCAAGATGTGTAATAACCAGGGACAACCCTACAAAGCCTGTGTGATCTGAAAGGTTCACAGTGGAATGCTGCAGGCAGTAGGAAACTAAATCTCAAGCATAACATATTTTTCCTAAAAGAAATATCCGGTTACTTGTTGCAGAGCAGAGACATTTACCGTTAAGCTAAATTTTCTGCAGTGTTTGTTTCTAAAGAGCCATAGATCTAGCAAATAATTTTATTTAAAGCTTGGCTATCTTCAGACTATAAAATAATCAGATGATGATCCTGTTGTATAATGACCAGAAATACACAGAATTTTGCAAATCCCCTTTTAACCTTCTATTTAACAGTTTGCTTTATTCAAAGCTAGTATTTTTTGTTTCGGTTAAGTATAAAGTGACTACAGCTCTCTGTAAGCAGGAAAACTAGTCAAACTTTGCAGAGGAGTATATTATAGGAGTTGCCAAAGAAGAGCAGACTCTTGGTCCATCAAGTCCAGTATCCTGCCTCTCACAATGGCCAATTCACTTTGGAGGAAGGTGGAAAAAAACCCCAATAATGCACCCAGGCCACATTTTTTAAAAATTGGGTGCCTAATATTTGGCAAGAGTGGCTAGGACGTTCAAAGAAGTCCAGGGGAGGTAGGCACCCAATTCCTGTTGACGGTCAGTAAGCAACTTTCAGTTTTCTAAGGCTGATTGTGAAGAAAGAGGAGCTAATAGGACATGTGTAGCCTCTGCCATCTCCTTCCAGTACAATTATGGTAAAGCTAGAGATACACTAGTAATTTATGTGACATGTAAATAAACAAAACTTCTACTTTGATTTACTAAAGCTGGACAGGCAATAATAAAGCCATCAATACTCCATAAAGGAGTTTAAAGTGTCTGAAGATACTTTCATTACTGCAATAAGTTTAAAGCAGTTTCCCTTGCATTTAACAGTTTTTATGGCAAAGCTTTGAAGACTGTCCCCCAGGTTATCGGTATGCCTCTATCTGCTGCATGTAAAATAAGAACAAACAAAACAACCCAGAAAATAGCTTTCAAGTTGTGGCCCATGTTCACAGCTGGAACCATAATGGGGCAGCTCTTCTGCTGGTGTACATCAGAATAACTCTGAAGACTAGAAGGGAGCTACACTGATTTAGCCCCGCTCAGGATCTGGCCTGATATAGCTCTTTAGTCAGTCTTAAAAACTTTTTCTCTCGGGTCCCAGGCACCAATACCATTCTGGGCAGTCACTAATAATCCTTGAGGGTTAATGCTCCTGTTACCTTGTGCTTGAAAATGAGTCTCAGATGCAGGAAATGAAAGCCTTCCCCTTAAACGTAAAGCAGATTCCAACTGAAAGCTAACGGATTCACGCTTCAAACCACCCTGTGAGGATGTCTTTTTCTATTTCTAACATTTGGACATGTTTGAAATGGAGCTAATGAAGACAGGTTTATGAGACTGGTTATACTTTTATGTTCATAACTGCATATTTCAGATTTATCTCAGTGCATGATCTGGTTAAATGTTTCACCATTGATCTGAGATAATGAAACTTTAAAAGGGGCAGTGACTAGTGAAATGTTCTGAGCTAAGTTTTCAAAAATAGGCACTAATTTGAGCCTGAAAATAACACACAAAAATAAGCAATTCCTCACTCGTGAAGAAAGTTACAAGAAAAAAAGATAAATGTAAACACATGTAGACATTTGAATGGTATAATATGTCAAACTGACTCAAAATATGATGCCAAGGCTTCAGGGCAAGCCTTAAGCACAAACAAGTCCTCAGGCTTTTAGAGCAAGGTTTTTCCAATGTGATCACTACCTAGCCTCTCCCACTGTGATGCTTAGGGCTAGCTTTTCAAGGAGGCTTAGCTCCCAGCATGATCCCATGAGCTCTTTAGAAAATCTAGCCACATGGTGCCTACACATGAGCAGAGTTCTTTTGAAAAGTCTGGCAATGGGGCTCAGCAGTAGCCCCCTTTAGACTAGCTTCACAAAGGGACTTATGCAGTGCAACACTCAGTGTTGTAACCCCTAACTTTTAGATACCTAGAAAATCACTAGGATTTCCAAAGCCAGGGGGCCTGGACCCAGGGTCTCCCAATTCCTGGAGCCTCTAATCACCAAGCTATAGAATCATTCTCATGCTTGTTCTCTCTTTTGGGAGAGAATCAGAATATCCCTGGGGACAGGGCACTCCTCTGAGAGGTGGCAAATCACTTCTCTCCCTCAGATGTAGGAGTCTCCTACATCCCGGGTGAATTAGGGGTGCTGGAACAATTTGTATACTGGGGGTGATAAGAGCAATTGAACCAAACTGATGGACACCATAGGCACCGACTCCATGAGTGCTCTGGGGTTGGAGCACCCATGGGAAAAAATGGTGGTGCTTAGCACCCAATGGCAGCCCCCGTCTCAACACCTCTCCCTCCCCCCAGTGCCTCCTGCCCACCGGTGGGCCCTGCCAATCAGTGCCTCCCCCCTCCCTCCTAGCGCCTACCAGGATCAGCAGTAGGTGGGGAGGAGGAGGGAATAGCAAGGGCACAGCTTGCTCAGGGCAGGGAGCAGAACTGGACGGTGAAGAGGTGTGGTGCAGCGGGAAGAGGCGTGGCGGGAAGAAGCAGGGCGCGGGTGGGGCATTGGGGGAAGAGTTGGAGTGGGGGCAGAGCCTGGGCGGAGCACCCCCTGGTACCCCCTGCTGCCATTTTGTGTGGAGTTAGATGTGCTCAGAACATGCCTACCAGATTGGGCCCCAAGGCAAGAGAACGCCCGTCTTCCCTGGTTCATGGATTGCACTGGCATGTAGGCCTCTGGTTGCCTAGTGTGAAGCAGCAGCCTGCATGCTCTGAGGCAGAAACATAGGTGCTTAGAGAGCATCTACTGCAAAATCTTAGGTGCTGAGTGAGTTTAGGCACCTGCAGGGTTTGGTGGCAGCTGAGCAAGGCTTTTGTGAATACCAGTGGTGCCTAAATTTGGAGCTTAGGTGCATACAGTGGCAATTAGTTAGGTGCCCACACCCCTTTGGAAATCTAACCTTTAAGGGGAATTTGATGAGGCTGCTCAGAGGTCCACAAAAGCAAGTCACGGTCATACCTCCACTGTGTCTCTCACCAGCAGCAGGTCTTGCAGATCAGTTTCCTTTTCCTTCTACCAACGTGGGGCTCTCTTGTGCTAGGGTATCTGCAAATGAAAAGGCTGATTGTGCTAGACAGGGTGTATTTTAAAAGTTGAGTCCAATACAATGCTCATTGAAATCAATTAATCCAGCTGGTGTTGGAGCAGATTCTAATTCTCTTTGGTGGTCACCCTCTTGACCAACAAAGAGACATGGAAATGCAGGCAAGGGTTCGTATTATACATCACAAAACTACCGATGTCTGGGCCAAGGCTGACATTCAAGAATTGGCTGCAGTATACATTTCAAACTTCGTTTGAGACAGTGAGAACAACTGGTGGAGGATGAATATTATTTGTTTGTATTATGGTAGCGCCACGGGGTCCCAGTCAAGAAGCAGGGGCTCACTGTGATAGACATCATACACACATAAAAACAAGAATCTGTTTCACCTTATAGCTTCCATCAGGGACAAAATGTAAACCCACAAAAAATCCCCAACCTATATAGCTACATATTTTAAAGAGAAATATTTCTGACCAAAAATAGTTCCCATTTAACATATATTAATGTTCAAATTATATATCCCCATCCTGTAACTGGTCCATGAGATATACTTCTTTTGCCACAGCAGTTGTCTTGCAGTGAACTTTGCATGTCAACAAAATTTACGCTCTCCCCTGTATCTGTACATACAGGAATGTAACTCGAGAAGAATCTACCTCTGGAAACATGTCACTTGTGATGATGCTGCATTTGTCACCTAACTCAGCAGCAAACACTTGACAGTGATTATAAGTCCGTCATATTAGGCTGAGGAAAGTGCATGGGCAAAAAAGTTTGAAAAGGGAATTATTCCTCAAACTATGGACTACAGTGGAAACTGGATTGGACCTCAAAGTACTAACACAAATGGTGGGGCAGAGTTTGTTGTTTGGATGACAATCATTGAGAATTTTTCTTTGCAATGGGGAGTGAGTGCAAGAATTGAGGCTAGTGTCAGAACTGTTTGTGTAGCCTTAGCTTGTGATTTCCATAATTTGTAATGCCCTGGTACTTTTTTATTTGTGTTTAGTTGCTATGATTTTTATTACATTACACTTAGCAGCCTTGACTGTAACTTCATGAAGTTCTTTGTTTTATAATACAACTGTAATGTACCAAATGCTTACATGTTTATCGAGCCATATATAGAGTTTGAAAAATCTGTTGTGAGTAGGATGCTTTCCTGGGCAAGTGCCATCAGCTTCTGCCAAAGCAAAAAAATTTTTAAAAGGTTCTAGCCCTTCTGGTTTTGATGACAACCTTCCAAACTTGTGGGCTTGTCTACATGGCAATTTAGCGTGGGACAAGTCAGGGTGTGACTCTACAGCTCACTACCTTGTCATGAATTAACTGGCCATGTGGACCTTTCTACCCTGCAATTTGATTTTTAGAAACAGTAGTACATGAAAGTGCACCATGGAACTTTTATTGCACGGCAGCAGGATGCACGCAGCCAGTTAGTGTGCAGCAAGCTAGTGCATTGTAGATTCACACCCTGACTTGCTACACACCAAAACTGCCATGTAGCCTGACAGTTACCAATGCAGCACTGCCTTCCTGAGTCTGCAAACAGACAGCTCCTTTGCCAGCATCAAAAATTAAAATTGCTGCTGTCCAGAACCGTCCGGGTGGCAGGAGGGAACCTGTGGGGAAAGATCGGAGAAGAAGAAAGGTAGTAAAAGAAAAGAGACAGAAAATATAGACAAGCAGGTAGGACACATAATGTAGAGAGGGAAAGATACGAGGAAGGGGACTCCATTGAGCTACGAGCTGTACAAATGCACAGGAAGGCATGGCACTCTTATCTCATTGGGGTCTCTTTCCTGGTATCTTTCCCTCTCTACTTTGTGTCCTACCTGCTCGTCTATATCCAAATGTTTCCTGTTAACTAGTGGCAGTTTGGTGGCCTGCTTGAAGTGAATCTAGGTGAACTGACTCAGGTTCTCATGTGCACACAATGCTTTGAACACATATTGTACTGCAATACTAGTATATGACTAGTTTTTGAAAAGTTTTCATGTCACAGGAATCACGGTGAGTTTGGCACCCTTGCCGGCAATTTCAGCAGAGACACTTAATGCCAAATATTCATGGAACTTCCCTATCTCACAGGGTGTTTTGAGGATAAATATATTAAAGATTGTGAGTTGCTCATATACTGCAGTGGTGAGGGCCATATAAGTACCCTAGATACACAGAAGAATTCAGTCTCCATTTCTGTAATTCTAGCATTTTTAAAAAGTAAAAAAAGATAGAACACCAGCTCTATCTCCAAACAGCTGCCCTACCCAAGAATGTTATCCATTGTCATTTAACAGATGCTGCAGAGTTCTTCATTAAGTGAAATAAAGCATCCTACATATCATACTACCAGGACTGTGAATGTTCAAACTCAGGGCCTTATTACTCATGGCACAGAAGGTTTTGCAATTCATTTTTGTGGGTTGGAGGCAAGGGGGTGGGAATGAGTTATTCCAATTACATAATGGTTTTGACAAATACAACTAGAAGACCCCATGATTAAGGATATGTCCATTCACAAGGGGGAAAATAAAATACATTTAGTGTGCAGATAGGGACAAAGAAAATGGTGTGTTTAAGTGGAACATGTGCCAAGATCTGGGTGGCTCTAGGAGAAACAACTTCCAACATATCAAGTAATATTATCCTGGATTACTTTGGTTTTCTGAGCAGGCAGGAGGCTGGGAGGCTGGCGGTACATGAGGGAAGGAGATATATTTGGCCACATAAGAAGTTTTCATTGTATGATATTCCTTAATGAAAGGAAAATGTACAATAGCCATCACCATTAGCACCCAACCTATCTTAAATATGCAGGTGCATATGACTCCAGAGCATTGAGCACAAAGAATTGTAGGACTTGTCATGAAGCCAGATTAGAGACCGGAGCACCTGCTCTGGCTCTCGCCACTAAGTTAAGAATCAAAAGTATCTTTTATCCTTGGGTGATGTAAATGGTTTTGTGATGCTAGCAGTCCCATCAACAGATTTTTATGACTGTTGAGATAGCGAATCCAAAAGTCTGGGAAATGGTGGATGATAAGAATGTGCACCCCTTGGAGGCAACAAGAGAAGGATTAGCAGCTTTAAAAATCCACCCTGCAACAAAGAAAACCACACACAAAAACTGCAATAACACTAAACATTCTAAAGTTTATTGTTAGTTCTCACAGCATGTCATTACATCTCATCTGCCCTGATTCATTTAATTAGGCTGCAGGCTTTTAGGGGCAGAAACTTTGTCTCCTTACACATCTGTAAAGCACCCAGGACCAGATCGTCAAAGGTACAATATTTAGGTGCCTAACTTCCATTAATTTAATTTTTCATTAATGTAAGCCAAAAAGAAAACAAATCTGTGCATTCATGTCCATGCTTCACAGAACGTTCAGCAGATGAGACTAGACTGAAAAAGGAAAACGGTAGAACTGTATTTTTAAAAATATTTTTACATCCACAGAGTTAGCACCAAATGCTGAATTAGATAAAGAAAAAATATTATTGCTTTTTTATTAAAAAGCCTCCTTATTTCAATAACTTGAGTTAAGGTATCTGATTTCTTGCAGGACATCCACTGCCCCACCCCCTTTATATAAAACAATTATACAGGGAAACCTGTCTTGTGCAACTGACTACCCAAAGAAGCAGCAAAAATCAGTTTCTGGCACAGGTGGTCTTTAATTAAAGATTGAACAAAATTGCAATGGAAACCCTAGGGATACTTTAAAATAGTCACTCACTTGAGAGGCACAGTGCAATGGGTCTGGTCTGAAGTTCTTTGAAGTCAATGGAAAGACTCTCATTGACTTCAGTGGGTTTTGGCTCAGCGAACTGTTGCTAGATTTTCAGTATCTATATTGTTTACTTTCACTATGGAAGTAACGTTAATAGCACACCAACTAATTGATCAACACGATCCCTTATTAATGTTCACAATCAGGAATGGCTGTTCATATAACAAGAGTTAAGCATACATGTTAATATCATACTTGACCCAAAAGAGGAGCTGATCACCATTCCCATAAAGAAGAAGACCTCATTAAAAAGGCTACTGATAAAATTCAGCTGAGACAGGAAATGATGAGAATAGAGAGAGAACCAAGCCACAGATTTCTGAACATACAATCAGATGGCATCCAGTGTCCACCCCAGGGACACCTCCAGAGATTGATAGATAGATATGGAATTCAAGAGCACGTGGGAGACACAAATAATGAATTTAAAGGAGCAAACCACATATAATTGCTTAAAAGTGAGCGAAGAGCATGAATGAGGAGAATGTATAAATTGCTCACACATTAAGATCTCTTAAACAAGCTCTAAGCAACTAAAGGCTATTGATATGCAAGGAGAAAAAAATAAAAATTAAATAAAAACCATCCACGCCTTTTTGACCAGCCAAAATAAACAAATTAATGCAAATTAATTACACTTAGACCATTTATGGGACTTCACACCTTCAGAGTACAGAACACACGTTATTAATTAATTCCCTTCTCTTGATTCCAAAATGTGCTTTTGGAGGCTAAGGCTGTTCAGCCCTGACCGCACAATTGCTTAGTAGACTGTTAGTGTAATTCAAATCCTGACATGAGTCAGTGAAACCTCCAGTTCTTTGTATTGTATCCTCTCTATCACTGATTTTAACAATTTTTTGTAACAGAAAATTATCACTAGCTGTGGTAGAACGAAGATTCACCTCTGCTACCCTGCCATCCCTCGAATCAAACTACTCCTGGGTCTTTTAAGACAATGGAACAATTTCCCACCTGGCCATCGAACATGGCCTATTTCCCAGCACCACATCTCTAATCAGGGTTGCCAACCCTCTCATATTGGTCAGGAGTCTACCGGAATCGGCATCGATCTCCCAGTGACAACTGAAAGTGATCCGGGAGAATTTAATAGGTACAGTACAATTAATGACATTACATCATGTTGGGGAAAAAAATCTCCCGGAATAGCTTCAGTCAGAGTTGGCAACCTTATCCCTAATCCTTGTCTCTCTCTCTCTCTCTCTCTCACACACACACACACACACACACACACACACATGATTTTGCTACCCGTCTGATTTTGACTAGGCTGCTCCATGTCCTATGGGACATCGAAAGAATCGCTAAATATCTTTGGGGTGTTCATTACAGAGCAACGCGATGGTATTCGAGATGCAGCATCACAATGTAACATCCCATATTGATGTGACGTTGCATGACAACGCAGACATGACAGGAGGGCATGCTGAATGTGTTATGGAAAGCAAAGTCTAAAGCTGGGATTCTCAACCTTTATCTTTCTGAGCCGTCCTCCACAAAACATGCTAAAAGAATTCCATGGCCCACCTGTGTCACAACTATTTTTGTGCATATAAAATCCAGGGCCAGCATTAGGGGGTAGCAAGGAGGGCAATTGCCTGGTGTCCCACGCAGGGCCGGCTCCAGGCACCAGAGCAGGAAGCAGGTGCTTGGGGCGGCCATTGGAAAGGGGATGTGTGACGTTGTGCATGTATATGGTTTTATAAAAATATAAGTGAATATAATGTAACTGGGATATGCTTCATGCAAAAGGTCTCTTGTAAGGTATCATTACAAAACTTATAATCTACTGAGTGTGATCATCCTATTTGTATAAATGTATCACTTTTGTATCTAAAACTAGAAATATAAAACATAACTCTGAGGGCCTATTGTAATTATGCAAAGTGTGGGCCATTAATGGTGGTTTGGAATCTTGATGACTCCCATTAACCAGGACCATTGTCTGCAGATGGCTGTTTTTTACGTGTGAGTTTTCCTGTATATCTGTGTGCTGGCAAGTGGGTAATGAAGTCTTGCAGTGACATGTGATCATGTCACCTGAACTGGAATCCATCTTTAACCTGGTGCTTTTCCAGTGGGGGGGCGGGAGGGTGGAAACCCAGAGGGACAAAGGGTTCCCGTCTTACACAAAAGATATATAAAGGGGTGGAACAGAACAAAGGAATAGGGAGGAGCCATCATGAAGAATCCCCTAGCTACCACCTGAGCAGGAACAAGAGCTGTACCAGGGGAACGAATTGTGCCCAGGTCTGTAAGGTATCTTGTCTGAGGAAAACACTTACTGAAGCATCTCTGAGGGTGATTATCTGTATTCAGTTTGATTAGACATAGATTTGCGCATTTTATTTTATTTTGCTTGGTGACTTACTTTGTTCTGTCTGTTACTACTTGGAACCACTTAAATCCTACTTTCTGTATTTAATAAAATCACTTTTTACTTATTAATTAACTCAGAGTATGTATTAATACCTGGGGGAGCAAACAACTGTGCATATCTCTCTATCATTGTTATAGAGGGCGAACAATTTATGAGTTTACCCTGCATAAGCTTTATACAGGGTAAAACGGATTTATCTGGGTTTAGACCCCATTGGGAATTGGGCATCTGACTGCTAAAGACAAGCACCCTTCTGTGAGCTGTTTTCAGGTAAACTTGCAGCTTTGGGGTAAGTAATTCAGACCCTGTGTCTTTGTTGGAGCAGACAGGCGTGTCTGGCTCAGCAAGACAGGGTGCTGGAGTCCTGAACTGGCAGGGAAAACAAGAGCAGAGGTAGTCTTGGCACATCAGGTGGCAGATCCCAGGGGGTTTCTGTTATCCAACCCATCACAGGCGGCACGTCCGGGTCTTCGGCAGCAATTCGGCGGCGGGTCCCTCAGTCCCTCTCAGAGAGAAGGACCGGCCGCTGAATTGCCACTGAAGAATGAAGTGGCGCGGTAGAGCAGCCACCGAAGTGCCACCGATTGTTGCTTTTTTTTTTCTCTTTGCTGCTTGGGGTGGCAAAAAAGCTGGAGCCGGCCCTGGCCCCACACAACGGGGGCACTGTGAAGCTAAGTTGCTCAGGCTTCAGTTTCAGCCCCGGGTGGCAGGGCTCAGGGCCTCGGGCATCAGCCCCATACGGTGGGGCTTTGGCTTTCTGCCCTGGGCCCCAGCACATCTAATGCTGGAACTGCAGACTCCATGAAACCTGCTTGCAGCCCCCCAGGGGGGCCTGGAGCACTGGTTGAGAACCACTGGTCTAAAGTATGGTGCTTTTGCAGTTCAATGTGCCAACTGAAGAGCTGTGGAGGGGCTTTCCCTGTCTCTGGTTAAGTTTCATCCCTGTCTGGAAGTTGCTTAGCTATTCTTCTCAGGGATCATTTTTATTCCTCACAATAAATATACTTGCTGAACAGAAAGCGGTTGACAGATTCATAGGTTTTAAGGCCAATATGGACCATTATGATAATCGCGTCTGGCATCCTGCATAGCAACGATGGAAGAGCCTCTCACAATAATAAGTGTTTTGCCTTTGGAATACACCAAGTTGCACAAAAAAAACTTGGTTTCAAAATAAAGGTTCCTGAGAAGAATGCCCAAATCCCACCTCCCTGTGCTTGAAGAGTGTGTGCGAGGGTGTGGGACGGTGTCACAAGGGATTATAAATGGAGCTGGTGCACTTGAAGCCCCGTTTTACCCTAGCTGCGGCTCCCAGATTATGACGACAGCAAACCCCACGCTGTTTTCAGGACACTTTAAGCATTGCCCCCACCTACCCAGGCATACAACCCTCTCCTGAGCACCCCATCCCCTGCTCCACTGTCACCGCTCCCTTTCAGGCCATTCCCAGCTAGAAAACAGCCGCTCCCCCCCCCCTCCTGCACTGCTGACCCTGAGCGTGTCTGTAGCTCGGAGCCAGCCGTGCACGCCGCGCTGCTGTTAGGAAACGCGCGGCGCCTCCTCCTTGCGCTTTGCTTCTGCTCCCTCTCGCCTCCGCAAGGTGTCGCCTTTTGCAGAGGAAAAGCCTGTGCAGCAACCGCTCTTTTAATTATTTATTTACAATGTGGGGGGAAGGGGCAGGATTAGGGAGAGGGAGGGGGGGAGGGGGAGGCGGAGAGCCCCTTTATTTATTTACTTTGCAATCTGCCTCCTCTGGGCAGCGCCGCTGTGGTGCTCACACCCCTGCCCCCGCCGGGCAGACTGGGTTGTTATTTGCACAACAACAGAATCAAGCCGACACCTTGGATTGAACCCTCCATAATGACTTCCTTTTTGTCCTGGCTGTGCCGGCGAAGCTCGCCGCCTAGATCTTCCCTTCTCTTATTAGCATCTGCTGCAAAATAAATCGCGCTGGCAACCCTGAATGGCTACAGCTCTCTTAAAAAGGGGGTGGGGGGAGAGATACAAAGGAGCAGGACCCTAAAAGCACCCACCCTCCTCCTCCATGCTCCGCGCAAAGCACTGAATAGGCACATCACTGGTGCAATTACAACCCAAATCCCCCCCGCTCCCTTGCAAAGTGCATCCCCTCCCCAACTGCTCAGGGTGGCCGGGCGTGCAGCTCGGATTTTGCATTCTCTTTCGTATTATTATTTATTTGCAAAGGGAATTGGACCTAATTCTCCTCGCAAAGCATAAAGAGCAAAGGGGCTTTTGGCGCCAAATGCCAGGCACCTCCCCTGCTTTTATGGAAATTAGGGAGGTGGGGTTAAGCCTCTCTCTCCTCTCTCTTTTTCCTCCCCGGGTGTGTCAGGTTTTTTTTTAGTTAATAATATCCAAGAGCTTCAAAGCCAGCCAGTGACAGTCATCTGTCTGCAAGCAAAGGGTGAATGTGGAGGCTTAAGCCAGCCTTGGGGGACGAGCGGGCTGGCGCTCAATAAAGTGCAACATACAAGATCATCTGCCTCTTTTTTTTTTCCTGCCCTCCTCCCCCTTTTGCAACACCACCCATCACCAAGGAGGAGGTAAGAAGAGGCAGCTGCAGGGACCGCGGCTGTAATAAGAAGGGAGGGCAACACCAAATAAATAAATAAAACCTCACGTTGTATTGGAGTTGCAAAACTAGGGAGGATGGGTTGGGGGAAATGCAGGGGCAGTTCAGTGATTTGCGTGGGGGTTTTCACTGACCAGAAGGAAATCCTCAGGGTTTCTAAAGCTGTTGCATGGAGATCGCTGTGTTTTGTAGGAGAAGTTTCGTTGCTTTGATTTGTTTTAAACGGTTGCAATAGATTTTGTAAGTAGAAAAATGGTACAATAGTGGAAGCGGTCAGGGGGCGGGGCGGGGCAGGGAGAGAGCAGCTGAGCTGGGCTCGTTTCATTGCATTTCATCATAAGGCTTTTTTTTTTTTTATGGAGATTTTCCTTTTGGTCTCAGTTTGAATGTCAGCTGTTTGAAACCCAGCAAACCGATTTTCCTGCGTGTTGCGCTAGCTGAGGTGACGGGGGGCACTGAACGCCTGTTCCAGACTTAAAAGGTCATTTAAAATGTCTAATGCAACCGGGCTCCGGTGCTGATATGGGGTTGTGGTGGACTGGTCGGGGGCACAATTAAGGAATCTTCCGGAGGGAAAGGGGGATTGAAAGCTTGTGTTTGTAGCAGGTCACATTGAATGCAGTGGCAATGTGCAAAGTTCCCTTGTTGCATCTGCAGCCTTTCACCCCTTTTGCTCAGTGTGCAGCTGAGCAGGAGAGAAACTTCCTGTACCTTGTTGGCATATCAAAGGGCTTTGTTGTTAGCGCCGGCTTTGTTTTTTAAATTGAAATTATTATATAAGGTTGCTGCATTTTGGCTACTTCCGACACCTCCCCCCCCCCCCCGTTGTGTGCGGGTTTCTCTGAGTAGCTTTGAGTGAATGAACTGGCAAGTTGTAAAGTTGCACCGAGCCGCCTCTCCTTTGCCCCTTTTGCATCCTCCTCTGTTCCCTTTGCACCGGTCTGCAGATGACAAAAAGGGGGAAACTTCCACTACTTTCGTTGACATATTAAGAGGGCTTTCTGGAGCGATTAAGGTATCAAGCGTTGCATATGTGTATAGTGTATTGGTTGGGTTACTCTGTGTTGGGTTCTTTGAAGCAGTTTGAAGAGCTTGCAATGTGTGAAGCTGCACAGACACCCCTTTGCATCTCTCCTGTACCTTTCTGGCGTGTTTTGTTTTCTTACAGAGCATAGGGTTAAAACAGAAAACTTTGCATGTGTGTGCATAGACTGTTTTTTGTTTTGTTTTGTCTGAGTGGTTTAAGCAGCATTAAGGGAGTGAAATGTATTTCTCCAAATTTGCACAGTGCTCCCTGCATTCCTTAGGCTTTTTAATGATTATGGGCTTTACTTTTTTTTAATTGGTAGGAAGACTGTTGTATGAACAATTCATGTCTAAATGTATTTCCTCCTGTTTTAACTAGTTGCTTATTTTTGATTTTTGATTTTCTTTCAGGTGTTGGGAGAAGTCTCTCTCTCTTTCTCTCTCAGTGGAAACACACTCAAACCTCCCTCTAAATAACAGCCCAACCAAGGAATCAGTAAAAGGAACCCAATAATGCCAGGGATGGTCAGTAAAAACCCAGACCTCGAGTTTGACTCCTTGCAGCCCTGCTTCTATCCAGATGAAGATGATTTCTATTTGTGCGGTCCGGACTCTGCTCCCCCAGGGGAGGACATCTGGAAAAAGTTTGAACTGCTGCCTACCCCTCCTCTGTCTCCCAGCCGGGCAGGACTTCAGGAGAACCCCCCGGGAGGGGCCCCACTGCTATGGGGAGGGGTAGCTCTAGGGGGATTCCAAACCCGTGATCCTCTGGACTGGGCATCTGAACTGCTGCTGCTGCCCTCTGAGGCCGACCTTTGGGGAAGCACGGATGGAGGAGACTTATTGGAGACAGGCTTTGGGGAGAACAACAACCTCAACTCCATCATCATCCAGGATTGTATGTGGAGCGGCTTTTCTGCCCGTGAGAAGCTGGAGAGGGCAGTGAGTGAGAAACTGCAGGGCAAAGTGGGAGCAGCAGTGGCACCAGGAACAGCTGGTGCATCCACCACCACTGCCAGTCCTGGGGGCACCAACAGCCAAGCAGAGCTCAACAACTCTGTGTCAGAGTGTGTGGATCCTGCAGTGGTGTTCCCCTTCCCCATCAACAAGAGGGAGCCAGTGGCAGCAGCCCCAGCCCCAGCAACAGGGGGAATGGCTGGCATCCGGGTGAACATTAGTGGGAGCAGTGGGATCGCACAAGGGGCAGCAACTGCCACCCAGCGCAGCAGCTGCCATACAAGTGCTACCAGAGCAAACAGCAGCTCAGGAGATGATACTCTCAGTGACTCGGGTAAATACTCTACTCATCACAGATTTGTTAGCCTGTGTACATATCCCCAGAGGTATTGTGTGTGCATGGTTGCTCCACCCTCAAATGCAGCTTTATGGGCAGCATCACCTTTATGATGCATCTCCCCTAACCAAAGGAATAAACAAAAAGAGTGAATTCATTGGGGCAGCCTTGCAAAAATTCAGTTCACTTAGGGTGAATGTTAGTTTCTGGTCAAGTAAACTAGCATTAGTTGTTTTTTATCATCATCTTGGTAAGGTGGGTGAGTAACGTTGTGCCTGGCTGGTACATTATCATGAACATTTTGTAAGGCTGCCTTAGGCTATTGGCAGTGAGAAAAAAGAAAGGGTTGTCTTTCTCTCTCTTTCTCTCTTCACACTTTCCTTCCTGTAATCAAAATTAAGCTCAGTCTTCCCTTTCCCCATCCCCGTCTCTGCACCCATGTGGTAAGGAGACCAAAGATAATAAATCCGTGATCCCAGGTCATGCCCCCTTTCTTTGTTTCTTGCATCTCAGTGAGTCAATAAAAAAAGATTGGGGGAAAGTTGGTGGCCATATGCCTTAGTGCTTGAGGAAGCCCCCTGCCTGGAAGCGCTTGGGCAGAGAGAGAGGAGGGGTAAGTAAGGGCAGCTGAAACGGGGGGAGGGGGTGGAGCTGGGGAAGAACAAATATTGCACAATCAGTTCAGTGTAAAACATGACAGTGGTTGAGCCCTTAGGACATGGGAACCCCTGCTGTTGAAGAGAGGGGAGGCTAGGAGAGAGTCCACCACCATCAGATTCAGAAGACGTCAGATAGATGTATGGTGCCACTAAAGTTAGTCTGGAAGAGGAGAAGCTTGAAAAATCCCAGACCACTCTCATTTGCTTTTCTTTATTGATAAAAACATAACCAAGAACAAAACCCGTAGCTGTCCAAGTGGGTGCGTGTGTTTTACTCCCTTCCATTTCTAACTGGTATATGGATTTGCCAGTAGGTGGCAGCATGCTTGTCCTAGGACATTACCTTTTGGAAAGGATTCCTTGAAGGAGACCCTTTGGCAGGCAGCTGATGGTAAAACAGACAGTGGTATATAACTAAAGGGCATCCTATCCTGGACATGTTTATAATTAACAGCTGCTGGATGAACTTTGAGTGGGTTTTTTTAATCTTCTCCCATGCCAAAGCGTACCGTGTGGTTAATCTCAAAATTCATTCATGTGGCCAAATAAAATGCAGTTTATGCAGAATGTATTGTGTAAATAGTGCATTGACTATATGGTAAAAGTGTTTTTAGTATAAAATCATCCTGCCTTGTACATGGTTTTGAAATGGCTAGGCAGTCCAATAATTTAGCGGGGAAGTGTTTGATTTTGGGTCTTTGGATTAAGACAGGCAGAGGAAAATTTAGATGCAAAAAATTCCTCTCATGTAAAAAAAACCCCATCTGTAGTTGCAGAGAAGCCCAATTCAGTTGTAAACACAGTTTCTCTCATGTAAATGAGTAGATCCATATGACCATCATCATAAACTTGATGATAAGCCTCCTGTTTCAAAAGGCTCACTGTCCCTTTAATGTCTGTGCCTTGACAGCTTTCTGTGAGGAAGCACTTCCTCCCAACAGCTGTCTTCTTGGCAGTAAACCAAAACATTGGCTTAAAGGGACTCTCAGACTGGAACAGCTTCACATTCTGCATCAGAACAAATCCAGCAATTGTTTAGTTTTCCGGCTCCTTTTTGATCAAGCAAGGGAGGTGTTGTGATTATGAGTGTGTGTGCTCACATACATGTATGTTCTGTACTCCAGTTTGTTGGTTAAAGTATAAATTAGGGCATTTTCTCAAATACTGTTTCCTCTAGTGTGTTTATTTGGGTTGCACCTTTATGGATTCTCCTATTGTACAGCTTAAAAGTGCAGAAAACTATCTGTTCTTAGGGTTATAATTTTAATTTAGCAGAGATACCCACTTATTGTGTCCAGATCTGAGTGTATGCATGGTGTGTATATATTTATCTAGCTCCATCTATCTGCAGATAGTTAGTATATGCACCCTATTTTTATCCTCATATTTGTGCATATTTTGAACACGTAAATACTTATGGGTTGCCGTTTGTCCTGAGAATTCACACAGATATGTTACTAGTTTTTAAATTTCAAGGTCCTGTGTGAATATTTTTTGGAAAGAACAACTTACTTTATTTTACATTTTGTATTTCTAAAGATGATGACGAGGAAGAGGATGAAGAGGAAGAAATTGATGTAGTGACAGTGGAGAAGAGGCGCTCTTCCTCCAACAAGGCTGTTACTACTCTTACTATTACTGTGCGTCCTAAAAATGCCACCTTGGCATCGGTGAGAATGCAGCAGAATGAACTGATTCTAAAGCGTTGCGCCCCGATTCACCAGCAGCATAATTACGCTGCCCCTTCTCCATACATGGAAAGCGAAGATGCCCCGCCGCAGAAAAAGCTAAAAAATGAGGTGCCCCGTCCAATAAAACCCATGATCCAACCAAAGTCTAAGAGTTCAAGTCCTCGAAACTCAGATTCAGAAGATAGTGAACGTCGACGCAACCACAATATTCTGGAACGTCAGCGGCGTAACGACCTGCGATCTAGTTTCCTCACATTAAGGGACCATGTACCTGAACTGGTTAAAAATGAGAAAGCTGCAAAAGTGGTCATCTTGAAAAAAGCCACCGATTATGTCCATTCCCTTCAGGCAGAGGAACACAAGTTATTGCTAGAAAAGGAAAAATTGCAAGCCAGACAACAGCAGTTGCTAAAGAAAATAGAACACACACGGACTTGCTAAACCTTTTTGTCTGACCTGGACAGTCACTGCCACTTTGCACATTTTTGATTCTTTAAAAAAAAATTGTGTTTTTTGACGTTAAGAATGTTGGTTTTACTTTCAATCCAGTCCCTCAAGTAGTTAACAATCTGTGTTATCCGGGTACAGAGCACATGGATGTTCTTGCAAGGAGTTCAACAGACTGCCAAACAATGACGGCCTTGTATTTTTTCTTAAGAACTATAGATGTTCTTTAAAAGTTGTGAGCCTTTGGAGCTGCTGATGACACCTGGTTGAGTTTAAAAATGTTCATTCCTAATTTTTAATGGTGCTTATGTTCTAACAGATGTTACTTTAGGGGTTACCATTTGTACCTCTGTGGGAATTTTCTGTAAATACCATCTACACACTTGCCTTTTGTACATGTCTTGGGTTATGAGAGGTGGCTCTTGCTACCAGTATTTGACTGGAAGTTCATACCTAAGTACTGTAATACCTCAATGTTTGAGGAGCATGTTTTTGTATACAAATATATTGTTAATCTCTGTTATGTACTGTACTAATTCTTACACTGCCTGTATACTTTAGTATGATGCTGATACATAACTAAATTTGATACTTATATTTTCGTATGAAAATGAGTTGTGAAAGTTTTGAGTAGATATTACTTTATCACTTTTTTGAACTAAGAAAACTTTTGTAAAGAAATTTACTATATATGCCTTTTCCTAGCCTGTTTCTTCCAGTTAATGTATTTGTTAATGTTTGGTGCATAGAACTGGGTAACTGCAAAGTTCTGTGTTTAATTTCTTCCAACGATGTACATTTAGTGCTGCGTCTTATAGCACTTTGAAATACCTCATGTTTATGAAAATAAATAGCAATTAAATGATGTGCTCTTCACTATTTATTTATAAACGTAGTTATCCTCTTTTATTGTAAGTTGAATGGTGCCCATGAGACATAAAGACATGAGTCCAGCCCTCCCTGCCCTTACTATCACAGGGTAGAGCTTACACTTCAGGAGCGGTGAGAAACCGGGAAATTACCAGCAAATTTCTGGTAACAAAGTAATTGTAATGGGAACAATTATAATGTACTTGTGTCAATACACATGTCAGATCTCTTCTTTAATATCGTGAACGCACTATGGGCCTTAGCCAAAGCCCATTGAAGACTCCCATCGACTTCAGTAGACTTTGGATCAGTCACTGAATGCATAGCACTCTCAGGACTAGGATGCAATGCTGTTTTCCACCAGCTGGTGATCTGGCTTTCAGCGACTGAGGCATATGGTGAAAGCAGAATATCAGTGGAATGAACTGCCATAGGGAGGAAAGAGAAGTGTCTGTGTAGTGAACCAGGATCTTGGGATCTGAGCCTTACTCTCTAATTCTGTTCCTTCTTTCTTATCGTATGAAAAGCCATACCCCAAAGGTTGGCCACTATTTGTTAGGAGAGGCAAAATTTGTGCTGGTCTGTGGTTTGTATTGTGTCTAAATGCCAAAGTATCTATTAACAATGCTCAAAGATCAATTAAAAATCCCACTTCCACTTAGGGAGCAGTCTTGCAGTGCTTAGCACTGAGCTGTGCTGTGTCCCAGCACTGCCATAGCAGGCTTGTAATGCTGCAGAAATGCCATTTCTGAAGCCTGGGGAGCAAGAACAGAAGCCAAGCAGTGTGTATGCTGCAGAATCAAGATTGGCAGGTTGCTTTTTCCTCAGGAGCAGGAAGGGCATTTTGTGGGTTGGCCAGGGGCAGGGCCAGTGAGTCTGTGAAATGCACTTGATCACTGGACCGTAACCATTCCTAAGGAGGGTGTAGTGGTCCCAAGAGCTGTTGTATCAGTAGGCTTTGCAGAATTCAATTTTTTTTTTAAATAGTTTCGACAGGTAATACCGATGTTTATTTGTAAGCACTTTTTTATTTTTACTGACATACATTTTTATAGGTGCAGGAAATTATGGGGAGGGAAGAGACAAGAAGAAGAGGGTCAGACAATAATTATTTAGACAGCCAACGGTTGAGATTTTTTTTAAAAGTAAAAACCACATTATAACCATGTGGGGAGGGATAGCTTAGTGGTTTGAGTATTGGCCTGCTAAACCCAGGGGTGTGAGTTCAGTCCTTGAGGGGGCCTCTTAGGGATTGGGGGCAAAATCAGTACTTGGTCCTGCTAGTGAAGGTAGGGGGCTAGACTCAATAACCTTTCAGGGTCCCTTCCAGTTCTAGGAGATAAGTATATCTCCATATATTATATTAGTATTATTATAACTCATTGTTTGCATATGCTGTCATACATGCTTACAAGGCGTAATATGGACAGCCATGAATCACTGATGGAAGTGGCAGTGCCCATTTATTGGATATACAATATACAGAAATATTTCCATTATTTATCAGAAACAATTGCCATCTATTCTGTTTATATGTCATGCTCATTGCTGTGGCATCTGAGAGAATAGGGATGAAGATGACTGTAAAACTAAGATGTAAAGTGTTTGTTTAAAGATTCAGTACAAAGGCCCATTTTTAAGTGTCCTTTTTGGAAGAATGGGGGCCTGATCCTATTTCCATTTAATTAAACATCTGGCCCAGCATGGTTAATCAATAGTCCTCTACAAAGCACTACCACTACCCTTCTTTGGAGTTGTTTTTTTTAAATAACTTCTAGGGGTTCACAAGCTGGCTTTCAAAATTGCAATAGGTGGCAATTTGGCAAGGACAGGGTTTGAGTTTGTTTTTCTAACATTTGAAAATCTAAGTTTTAAGGACTTTTAAGTCAAAATGAAATGGAAGTTGGTTTATTTCAGATGCTTTCTTGCATACAAACTTTGTTATTTAAATGAAAACGTGAAAAGTCATATGGCCCTATGTTGGTGGGGTTTTATTTTGTTTGGTTTCTGGAGGAGGGCTTGGGGTAAAAGGCAAAGATAGATTTAGAAAATAAATGTTTTATTTAACAATAGTTTCATGAAGATCCTTATGCAGATGTAGACAACAGAGAAACTACTCTTTCATGCCAATCTACAGAGTTTAGAGTTCCTAAGTACTCATTCAAATACTATATAGAGACACTCCATCCCATTCTGTTAATGATATGCATGTTATATTTTCATGACAGACCACACCATCTCTGGAGGAGCGGCTACAAATGATCAGGTCTGTTGAACTGCTTGACAAATTCCAGTGGAAGGACCAAATTCTGCTCTCGGGTCTACCACAGGACTGCATTTAATGCAGAACTTGTCCCTAACTATTATGGGGGTTAAGATAGCTTTCCCTATGGGCAGGCTATCCCATAAATGCTTATTTTGAAGTCAATCTGGCCAATCAGAGGAAGGATGCTGAACTACATGGACCCCTGGTCTGATCTACTATGCCAATCCCTATGTTCTTGTTTATAGAACACAGATGTACCATTGCTGCTGACTGAACAAAATGGATTTCTCCCTAGTATGTAATACCTGAGTTAAAATGTCCCCCAAAGGACACTCCCCAGCCCCTGATTTTCTGCTTATTTTGTTAAAAATACCATTAAAACACATGGAACTTCAAACACCCAAAATGAAATGGTCCTCCATAAAGCAGTGTAAGCAAAAATTCACCTTTGGGAGAGCTTAAAGAGGTGAAATGCGTTAATTGTATCATTATCACTATGTCACCTGTTGCTAATAATGCATTGGAAAGTACATTTCCTGGACCCCAAGCTGCTATTATAGCAACTTATCACCAAGTCATGGCAGAAATTGCTTGAGTTTTCATTACATGTATAATTCACGCAGGGCACTGTTTGCATTATATGTGCTGATGAACATAGACACAATGAAATTACTTATAAATGATATCAGCTTTAAGTCTGAATTGCCTGGTTTGTTACTGGTTTAAATCAGAAGATTAAAGTTATTTAAACATGTTTTTGTGTGAATTTGCTTCCCTTCGATTTTACATTGTTTATTGTGGTCTTTACAAATCTATATTCAGGACTTTTTAATGAAAATAATGCTTTGCATTTCTTTAATCTGAGGATCAGAAAACAGTTTATGTATTTGTAGCCTCACAGCACCCTTGTGAAGTAAGTCTTGATTGCAAGGAGAACTGTGGGTGCTCACTGTTTCCGAACATTAGATTTTAAGAATCCCATACCATATGGCTGTAGTTTCTTGTACATGTGATTGCAGTGTGACTATCCTAAATAACAGAAATGTAAACCATACACAGATAATAAACAAAATGTGATTATTATTTGAACCCCAGATGTTTATTACCCACCAGAATTACCACTGAATTACAGAGATCACCTATCTGAAATATCAAGTTAAATTTTTGTACAGCTACCATCTTGGGAGACCCTATCTCTGCTGTGATGCTTACAAATCTCGACTATCTACCATTGATTAGGCAAGTGGTGAACAGGCTTTTATTTTTAGGGTAAAATTGGATTGATATCCCCCTTTCCCTGTTTTGTCCATTTGTTGCTTTCTGTCTGACATTTAGATTGTAAGCTCTTGGTGGGGATGGGGGGGGAAGGGGGAGGGACTGTCATCTTTGTTATGTGTCTGTACATAGGCTAGATTAGGTAATGCTACTGTCATCATAGGGCTGCAACGGACCTTGAGAGACCATCAAGTTCAGCCTCTTTTTCTGTGGCAGGACCATGTATATCCTTGACTGGTGTTTGTCCAACCTGTTCTTAAAAACCTGTAAGGGCAGGATTCCACAACCTTCTTCAGTAACCTATTCCAGTACTTAACTCTCTTTATAATGAGAAAGTTTTTTCTTAATATCTAACCTAAATCTCCCATGCTGCAGATTTGGCGCACTACTTCTTGTGTTACCTACACTGGACATAGAGAACAACGGATCACTGTCCTCTTATAACAGCCATTAACATATTGGAAGATTATTATCATGTCCCCCCTCCATCTCAAGACTAAACCTACCCAGTTTTTTAACCTTTCTTCATAAGTCAGGTTTTCTAAATCTTTTATAATTTTTTCTGCTGTCCTCTGGACACCCTCCCATTTGTTCACATCATTCTTAAAGTGTGGTGCCCAAAACTGGACACAATATTCCTGCTGAGGGCTCACCAGTGTCAAGTAGAGTACCTCCCAGTCTTACGTACGGCACTCCTATTCATACAACCCAGAATGATATTAGCCTTTTTTGTAACTGCATCACATTGTTGGCTTATATTCAAATTGTGGACAACTATAACTCACAGATCCTTTTCAGCGGTACTACCACCTAGCCAGTTATTCCCCATTTTGTACTTGGCATTTGGTGTTTCCTTCCTAAGTGTCGTACTTTGCACTTGTCTTTACTGAATTTCTTCTTGATGATTTGAAACCAATTATTCAATTTATCAAGGTCATCATGAATTCTAACCCTGTCTTCCAAAGTGCTAGCAACCTTTTTCAGCTTGGTGTCAGCCACAAATTTTATAAGCATACTCTTCACTCCATTTTCCAAACCACGAATGGAATAGTATTGGACCTAGGACAGACCCCAGCAGGACCCCACTCTATATGTCCTCCCAATTTGACAGCGAACCATTCCCAACTACTCTTTGACTTTGATTTTTCACCCACTTTATAGTAACTTCATCTAATAATAACAACTCATAAAAAGCAGTTTTGTTTTGCAGTATAGACAGGAGTGAATCATGCTTTTATTCTGTTCCAGACGCTTTGTCACCCTGGGACTTCAGCAGGGCTACAACACTGTTAACCATAGTTAAAAGATGATTCATTACAGTCTATCCTGCAAGAAAAAGCTATAGTTTAAGTATGTTAGGTGACTTCCTTGTGATAACTGGATCCCTCCAACTTGGTAGTTGCTCCAGTGTCGACGGAGCTTTCAATATTGGAGTCAAAGTGGTAACTTCAAGAAAACTCCACAGTTCATTGGTTTGGCTCAGTATTAAAATGGTCTTTCTCAGATCTTTGCGGATGCTTTGTAAGAATAAAACAGTGGTTGCAACTTTATTGGAATGGGAGCATATAATTAATTTATTTGATATAATCTTTCTATTTGCAATTGAGTAAAATAGGTAAATAGCTATTGTCTTCATTTCGCTTCCTAGATCTACAAAATAGTGATTAGTTTAGTATTCAAATGCTCCAAATGTGATTCATACACCAACAGAAAAAAGGTAAGGAGTTCAGGAATGGTGGAAAATAAGTGGTCATACTAGTACAGCTAAAGTTTCTGGAACAAATCATTTTGTACATGTATAACACAGCATGGAATTTTATTTACTCAATGAGTAACTTTTGCTTGCACAAAAGACGAGCTGTTATATTTAGGCATGGCCATAGTTTTTTTAGTATAACAAAGGTATAGCAGTGAATGTCTTGTAGTTAATATTGGAGGAGCTCAGGTAACTTTGAGCATTGATGTGTGAAGAGATTTCCTTTACAACCAAGAAGACTAATGAACAATTGTAAAGCATGTAGATGTTCTCTTTCACGCTAAGTCCTATGAGCCATCTTAAAATCTCCTTGAAATGTTATGTTACATTTGCTTTCTAGTTACATCTATCTTGTTTTCTAGGATTCTTTCTGAAGAAAAATTATTAATGTGTATTACAAAGTTGTCAGTACATTGTTCAGGTACCATAAAGATTGCATGGGACAGTCCCAATCCTTTATTTTACAATCTAAACTCAGGCAGCTCACAACAGGTGAGTGTAACAAAAGAGCAGAGGAATTGGGGTGCTGAGAATGAAGATAACAATCATGGGTACATGTAGTTCTGTAGACTAGATAAAAGAGTCCAAGGGAGTTAGGCAGGGGCACAACAAGGGGGAGTGCAGGTGGCTCAGTCCCCTTCCCCTTGGCCATAGATGCTACTACAAATTCACATGAATGTCCTTGCTGAGCCACCATCTCTGCTTCTGGACCAGGCCCAGAAGCAGAAGAAGAGGCAGCATGAGGAGATGGTGGTCCAGAGTCCTGGGAAGCAGGGTCTGGGAAGTCCTAAGGGGCAGCGCCATATGAGGAGCCACTGTCCTTGCTCTGGCCAGTTGCTGAGAGCTTCTATCACCACTTTTTCTCCATCTCCAAGGACCATCCCTGGGTGAGAGAGACCGGCTGAGACCTTCCCCCATCTTCTCCCTGCTCACCAGAGAGACCAGGACTGGGTGAAAGTTCCCATGGAGCCTAAATTTCTGTCTCTGAACATGCGCACTGATTCCTCACTCTAGGTGGCTGGATGCCTATCTCCTGCCTAAACCCCTGAGCAGGGCTGGCTCTACCGTTTTTGCTGCCCCAAGCAAAAAAAAAAAAAAAAAAGCCACCCGGACTGTGCCGCCCCAAGAATGGACGGAATGCCACCCCTTAGCATGTGCCGCCCCAGGCACGTGCTTCCTCCGCTGGTGCCTGGAGCCGGCCCTGCCCTTGAGTGATTCACAAACTGGAGAAGAAGGCATTCAGGTGTCACATGCAGGCTCTGATCCAGTATGTGTGCACAGACACCCCTACTGAATTCAGAATCTGGCCAGAGGAGGAGGAGGAAGTGATGGTGCCCACCTTAAAATGTTCAGTCTAGTGATTAGAACACTTACCTGGGATGTGGGATGCCTGAGGTGGGAGAAAAGATTTGAACAAGGGCCACCCACTTCACAGGAGAGCATGCTAATCATTGGGGTCTGAGGTATTCTAATGTGGAGATCCCTCAGGGCCATTTAAAACAGAACTACATTGACACATACGAGGGAACTTTTAGTGCATTCCAGCAAGGTCCACTCAGGCCAATTAGTGCACAGCATGCTGGTAGAATTTACACCCCAGCAAGTGTGCACTAATGCACTGTGTAGACAAACCCTTAGTAAGTTTATTGAAAGTAGCCAGAGTGACTTTCTTTTTTAAAGAAGGGCTTGTGAACAGTCCATCCTTTAAGATTTCCCCCCCTAAGAAACTTGGAGTGTGTTTGGTTTCAACAAAAACTGAAGGGACAGTAAATGCACAAAGTTTTATTTGGATACACAGTCATAAAATGTGCACGTGTGTACACACACGGAGCAATGTTATTGGGGTTTCTGTAAGTCTCTCAATTTTTTCCTACATCTGTTAGCTTCCCAGAAATGGACTCTCCAATTTTCTCTACACCAAGGTTCCCATGCACCATTCCTGAGTCAGTGAATCACAAATTAGGCTTATGTCTACAAGGGTTTCTCTCAGGCTTTATTGGCCTCCAGAGCTCTGCCCCCATCCAAACTAGTTCTGAAATGATCTGAAGTGTTCTGAAGCCCAAGTGCATCACTTGTTTTCTATGTTCACATTTGGGTCTAATGCCTGATTGCCATTGCAATATGATGACACAACATCAGAACACAAATATCACAATGTTGTGATGTTATATATTTATGATCCCTACTCATTTTCCAACATGTTGAGTGGATTGTAATTTTTACCCCTATGTTATCTCTATCTTTAGCCTTTCATTCCTTTTTTGCAGATGATACTCATGGCTGAGTGCTAACTCATTGAAATCTATGGGTTTCATGAGTCTCAGTGCTTTTAAAAATCCTACTAGATATCTATTCTAATCCTAAGTGACTTGCCCAAGATGGCACATGAAGTGTGAGGTAGAGCAGGGAATAGTCACAGGCTCTTTCAATTCATTGGTTAGTACTTTACCACTAAGACAATCCTTCCTCCTTTTTTGTTTCCCACCATTTTGCTACTACTGAGCTGAAAGCCTTCTACTCTGAGCTCCTGGGAATCTTAGATAGTTTTCCCACACTGACTCTCCATTTCAATTAAAACTCCCAGCAGAAAACCATGTCTTGTTCTTTCCTTTTTAATTTCTCTCATCTTTGTTAATATTTCTTTTCATTATTTTTGTTGCAGTTTTATTATTTAACTCTACAGAGAGAGAGAGAGAAAACTCCTGAGAGTTACTAAGGAGATGCATCAGCCCTTGTCTGCAGTGGGAGTGGTGGGTACGCAGCAGATACTCAACACCTTTCAGGGTCTGGCACACAGTGTGTATGAAAAAATGTTATGTGAGTAAAGGTGCTCTGTCCTGTATTGTCTTCTTTTCTTCTGTTTATCTCCCAGCTCTGTTTGAAAACACTAGCAAATGGTTTCTTTGAAGAATAATAGATCTTCAGATCCACTAATTGCCAGGGAAAACAGGGACCTTTAAAGACCTAATTCTGTTCTTTGGAAGTATTAGCAGTTTGAGTGTGTAAATTCTAAGTGGATCCAGGAGCACTTCAGTCATTCAGCATCTATCACTTTAGTGCAGAAAATTACACTGCTACCTGGGGCTCTCAGATCTCACAATATGAGATGCTTGGATACCACACCTCTATAAACACCTAAATAGGTAGCAAATAAAGGTGGTAAAAATGTGAATATTTCTCCCTTTTTTCCATTGGAAAAATATGGAATTATACATTTATTTATTTATTTATTTATTTATTGGCCAGCGTCATAGCCAGGTGAAAAAAGGATGAATTTTGCCTGAAAATTTGTCCCTGTTTTTTTTATCAGTAAATTTCAAATTTTTCAACCAGCAATCATCAGGCTGAGTAAATACCTGTACAGATGCTCCCCGACTTATGCAAGCGTTCCGTTTCGGAACACCTTGCGTAACTTGAATTTTGCATAAGTCAGAAACGTATACCCGACCATTATGAAAAAAAACAACCCAAAAAACAAAAAACAAAAAAACCCAAACTATTTCTAGCTTATGGAACTTTTTCTGTAAGTGCGGATTTGTGTAAGTCAGGTTTGCGTAACCCGGGGCGGGGTCTGTATAATGGAGTACCTGTACTACCTGTGGGTTAGAAAAGTGATTATAGAAAGAATAGAGATGTACGGCTGGAAGGGACACCAAGAGGTCATCTAGTGAGTTCAGCTCCTATGCGGAGGCAGGATTAAGTATATCTAGACCATTCCCAACTATCATTTGTATATTATTATTATTTATTTATTGTGTTTTTCTGAAGGAGGGCTCAGCTTTTAAAAATATAGGAAATTCAGGCACAAGTGCGCCAATTGAGATCAGGGCCACATTGTGCTGGGCACTGTACAAATTTACAAAGTGACACTCCCTTTCTGCAATGAGCTTCACTATAAATGGGCAAGACAGGCAGCAGGGGAAAGAGAGGCAAAGAGAGGTGAAACAACTTGTGCAGGGTCACAGAGCAGGAGAGCTGCAAAGCTAGGAATAGAACTCACATCACTCAATTCACTGAACTGTGATGCCTCAACCTATAAAGACCTTTGAAAAGAAAAGTGCTGAATAATGGTAGATCATTATTATCTATAAAAACTGAAGGTATGGTTTAGCTCAGTGTATATTTTATATTTTACTGCAGAACCCAAATATATCCATGAAAAAATAACTCTTTGATTTTTCTTTCAATGGCTAGGGAATAAATGATCCCAGTGAATATTTTTCTAGAGTACCTGTCCAGTCCTCATGGAAAGCACATAATCAGATTGTTTATACAATGATTTCAGAAACATTGGGCCAGATCCTGAGCTCTTGTAAACTGGATCAGCTTTGAAGTCAACGAAGCCATGCCAATTTATACCAGCTGGTGATCTGGAGTTGGGTAAATTGAGAAGCCTGATTCCCACTGTACTATTCAACATTTGAAAATGCATTTGAAATCCTTTGGTTTTTTTTCCTTGTGATTACATGCAGATCTGGTTTCTAATACCCTAAACCTCTTTAATTGAGCTCTTAGTCTTTTAAATTGGTATTAAACATCTTTACTCACAGATTTTTTAAAATTTCTGATTGTATCACAAATGTGTCAACAAATATTCACTGTGTTTAAAGAGTTTAGTCCCCAAAGAGATGTTTATAATCATTTAAATTACCCTGGATTTAATAAAAGGAGTTAAGGGATTTAATAAAAGGGCATTAAGAGATTGTCAAAGGGTTATGTATATATATATATACACACACACACAAGAAAATTGTAAAGCTTCTGTACTTTTAAGTGGGAAAGTGGAAAGACTTTGTGCGAACAAGGGAGGAGGAGTCAAGATGAGGATTCGAATGTCAATTAAGCTTCCCTTTTAACCTGTTAATTTGCACATGTAGAACCTGAGGCAGCAGAAAATATTTTCAATTTTCTGGGCTACTCCAGACCAGGGAAACTAAAAAGGCTGGTTCTGCAGCATGCTGACCTATCCAGATCAGGTCCATCTCTATCTGAAATTGTACAAGGCATAGAAATACCCTAGATGTAACTTTTTTCCTGGGACTACTTCCTCCTGCTATATTTTCTCACAATCCATAGTCTTTCCCCCATCGTCGTATTTCCTGCAGTCATCTCTATGGAAGCCCCTTTTATGCCTAGAAACAGTGCAGAATTCAGATGACTGAAATGGAATTTAAGTGAGACGGAAGACAGAGGGACCATCCCTGCTCTCAGTCACGCCGGTGTGACTGAGCACAGAATTAAGCCCATAATGTGTGGCTCTCTCTTTCAAATTCCCAACAAATCCCCAGATACAGAGTGCAACAAACAGAGTGCTTGGAAGTATCAAGGCTAAAATCTGTCCATATGCAGCTGTGCACATCTATCCCTGTTTTGCCACTCCCTGTCTCCTTGTTTGCGTGAGTAAGGGCTGAAGGAGTGAATCCTACGACTGTTGCTAACACCATGTTGTGTATTGTACACTGGAATGTTTTCCATACCCACACAAAGTATATGATAGGTCATAAAAAGAGCTTCTTCTCCCCAGTGGGGATGCACCAGGGTAGTTGAGAGAAGCTGGACAATTGGGTCATATGCTGCCTTCAGATGCTCAGGCATAGTTTTCGATAACTTCAGTGAAAGCCATATGCAACCAGGGCAGAACGTAGGGTGTTATGAATGTGAAAATTATTTTAAAAATCATTTTTGGAAGCAGGGAGCTGGAGAAGGGAAGCAGGAGGGAGAGGCAGAGTATTTTAGATGATTGGTTTGCCAAATCAGATCTTGTAGCAGCAAAAATCTAAATCTGAATTTCAAGAAGCTCACTGAAACCACAATGAGCACTGTTCTGAATTTCACAATGCAGTAATTCAATACAAACACAACTGTGCAAAATGTATGTATTACTCTTAATGAATGAGGCCTGTAGGTTTTTAATTCTTCTGCTGGAAACAAAGGGTTTGATTCACTGCATAGTAATTCAAGAGGATTGTTGCTGCTCTTAGTAGTAAAAAAAAATTGTCTAGGCATGAGATCTTATTATCTAATCTGCAAAAGCTAAAGAAAGCTCTTTTAACACTGAAAGTCTCTCATACATGGTAAAGCCAGCCTTGGCGCTTCTTTTTCTATGGCTAAGAACTTAGATTCTTGTCATAGGGAAACATAACATCACAGATTGCAAGTTCTTTGGGGGCAAGAACTGTGTCTTTCTTTTAGCCTCGACAGCACCTAGCTCATTTGGAATGCTATGGTTGTAAGGAGAATCTTTGTTGCAAAATGGCATAGCTTGATTTTCATGTAGTTTTTACATTTCCCTTTAGAATAGAGATAGCCATAGAAACCTAAGGCACTGCCAGATCTTCAAAAGTATTTAAGCTTCTAACTTCCAGCAGCATCAGTGGAAGTTAGGAACCCAAATACCTTTGAGGATCTGGGCCCAAGAGCCTGACCCTGCAGTATTGGATTGAATGGGAGTTTTTGCCATTGACTTCAATGGGTGCATCATCAGGTCCTAAGAAAATCCCTTTTACACCTGTGACTCATGCCTACAGTCCTTGCTCAGGTAAACTCCCACTCAGTTTAATGGGATTTTTTTTTTTTTTTTTTTGCCCGCGGAAGGTTTGCAGGATGAGGCCCCCATATTAAGAGACATTCAGATTTACCTGGGAAAACGTATAGTGTTTTCACAGTATAATAAATGGAAAACATCCATTTGATCATATTAGGGATGTCCACACATTCCCATGTGAAATACATATGAGAAATGATTCCTAAAGGACTCACTTCTGCAAGGTTTTCGCCCCATTGATCCTGATTCAGCTAAGCACTTAACATTAAGCATGCAAGTAGTCCCAATGACTTCAATTTCACTTCCTTAAAGTTAAGCATGTGCTTAAGTGAGTTGCTGGATCAGGGCAGGAGTGTTCAGCAGCTTGCAGGATCAAGCCCAAACAGGGCAATGTCTGCTATTCCCTTAAGCGAACAGGTACTAGGATCAATAGAAAGAAATGGCATTCCCAGATAAACTTTGCTCCATCAAAAAGGTTGGCTTTTATTAATAACTTGTTTGATTCTCAGCATCAGTATTGTTCATACAAACACAATGCAATACTGACAGGGTAAGTCAGATTTTGTTCATTTTCTACTGTAGTTTTCACGCTCTCATATTCTGCATGGTGGGGTAACACAGTGAAAACAGGCAAAGCCAAACTAAACAAGAAAATAAAAACTGTAATGGAATACTAAAACTCTATTCCTAAAAAAAAAGGGTGAAAAAGGGTGTTGCAGTGGTTAAGGCAATAGGTTAGGAGACCTCGGTTCAGTTTCCTACTCCGCTATGCTTCCTGTATGACCTAGAGCAAGTCACTTGGCCTGCTAGTGCCTCAGGTCTGCATCTGTAAAATGGGTATAATGGTACTTCATACCTCACAGGGTTGTATGAGGATAAATACAGTACAGATTATGAGGTGCTCAGATACTATAGTAATGGGAGCCATATAAGTACCTAAACTAGATTAAATGTGATATGTTTATGACTTGGTCTCCTGCTCCTAATGAATGCAAAACTCCTGTCAAATTAGCAGGTTTGTAGAATGAGGCCTCAAGTGTTTTCTGGGCTAATTTGAGCCACTTTATTAATTATATTATATTATATTATATTATATTATATTTGAACAGATAAATGACAGAAAAACAGTCCAGGAAAAACTAAAACAAAGCAAGCCTGATCCAAAGCCCAATGAAGTTAAGGGGAATATTTTCATGGACTTCAGTGGACTTTGGATCAGACCCTAAACCAGGATGAATTTTCTTTCAAACTGAGAATCAGAGGGGTAGCCGTGTTAGTCTGAATCTGTAAAAAGCAACAGATGGTCCTGTGGCACCTTTGAGACTAACAGAAGTATTGGGAGCATAAGCTTTCGTGGGTAAGAACCTCACTTCTTCAGATGCAAGTCTGAGATACCCTTACTTGTTTTAAATATGCAATGCATTCTCTGTGGTACTAATTCCATAATGTTTCCTACAGGTATAAAGAAAAACTTTAAAAAAAAAAGTTATTACTTATGCTCAGTATTTTTCAGGCCAGATTTGTAGCTGGTGTAGATCACTGATGTCCAATGATGTCTACAGAGCCAGGTCAGTTTACACCAGATGAGGATCTAGTCCTTCATATTCAAACTGATTTACAGACTTTAGTTAATTACTACATACAGTATTCTTATTCCTATTTTACACAGGTTGGAAATTAAAGTAGCAGATTTAAGTGACTTGCCCAGAGTTACAGAAGACGACAGTGTCAGGATACAAATCCTGGATCCCAGTCCTGTGGCCAACTACATCCTTTTCTCTATTACAGAATTTCTTCCATCGTTCTCTTACAAAGAGATGAAGTATCTTTTTTAAACTGAAAACACCTCATGTTGCAGCATTTTCAGGTTATGATGAAACATCATTTTCCATTTTAAAGGTGTGAGATTACCAGTAGCCTATCCGATTGCACAGATGGAATTTGAAGCCCAGACATATTTCTATGTGCCCAATCCTGCAGTCTTACTGTGCATAATGCTCCCATTGACAATGTGAGAGCTCCAGGAGTGGACCCCAGTTGGAAAAGAAAGCCTTATTCACTTTTCAATAAAGGCAAGGCATTTTTATCATCTTTTTCACTCTCTTTTTTTTCTTTCTTTTTTATAATTCTGTTATTGAAGCATAATATTTTAGAACCACAGAAATTAAGGATGGAGAAAGATCTATGGGGCCTGATCCAGCTCTTACTGAAGATCTTGACACACTTTCCATTGACTTTAATAGGATTTAGATTGGGTCCATTAAGACTCCATGGATCACCCAGTGTAGTATAGTTCCTTTCAGTACATTTCCTAGTGATCTGTCCAGTCAAATTTGAGATTTCCTATAACTAAAGTTTTATGAGCATCAAACAAATTACATTTCTTAACATGCCATAGTCAAAAGACACTTGGACTGCTCCTACTCACAGACTCAAACCATCAGTGAGGTTTGGTGAATGTGCGAGGTGGTGGCCCAGGGAGTATGACCTATGGGACATTTTCACAGGGGGCAATTGGGGAGAGGAATAGAGTTAGATGGACTACTGTCAAAGTTACTAGAGGGGAGGGTTTATATTACTGTTTAGTCGCGTATATATTCTGTTGCTCTGTTTTCCCAAGTTTATGACCTGTGTTTTCTTTCCTCTCATAAAGATATCCTTGTTGGTACTCAGTCTCAGACTACTTGAGAGTGGGAAAATTCTGCCTGTTAAAGGCAGCCAGGGAAAGTGCATTAGTTTTCCCGGGTTTCTGGGTGGGGGCTGGAGCAGGTTTAGTTTTTTGTTAAGAGGGACTCCAGATATATTGAACCTGTCCCTTGTTGCGGCCATTAACCACCTGGCAGAAAGGTTATGTATGAAAGCAGAATCAGGCCAAGGGTCCCAAATTTGGATATTTTACATAAATTAGAAAGGTGCTAAAGCAACTCCCCCAGTCCAAATCCTCCTAACTTTGAGACTATTGAGAGCCAACTCCAAATCCAACCTCTTCATCCCAGAACCAGCTTTAAAATAAATATCTATCATAGAAATCTCTCACCCACAAAAATCCTATTGAAATCCTAGTTCCTGTGTTTTTTACAGGAATTAATTTTGAAATAATTTTAATTCAAAATGTAGTCCCAGAATTGACCCTCAGAATAGGTGGTCAGTGAAATGAATGAATTATGGCACAATCAAAAGGAAAGGAGCATTTAAGAATTAATGTAAGCCATTAAATAGCAAGGGGGGAAAGGAAACAATGTCCTATGCTGTCTGGTTTTTATATTTCCTGTATACCTTTTTTCTGTTTTATATAGATTCCTATATTCCTTATTCATATTTTATACATATTCCCATATTCCTTATTCATATACATGTGGGGGTGGAGAGTCTGGCCTTGACTGGTCTGGGCAGTGGGGACCTTTCAATAAAGGCTCACATGCTGGATTTCCAGTTCATTGTTCGGTTTCTAGTTGTCATGGAAACAGGAGCAGCTGCTAGATTATAGGCCCTAGCTTGTGTTTCCTGGGCAGCTCTATCTGCCTGTGTGTCCAGTTCATGTGATCTGCCAGCCATTCACCCTCCCGCTGCTGATGGTGTCATGCCAGACTGTGCGAGATAATGTTTACTAACATCGGCCACATGGCTCCCTTTTTACCACAGCTCTGCCCAAAATATGTCAGCCTTAGTGGATTGTCAGGCACGGTGCCAACCTGTCTGCAACATGCTGAAAAATCTGTCACCAGGGGCTGCAACCAGTGATCTTTTGCCAGCGATCTCTCTTTCTTTAAAAGAAAGGACAGTCAATGTGAACCTCCATGGGTATTGTTCAGCATAATCTGTTTGATGGTCTAGAATATATATTCAATCATGTTGGAAGCTTGTTAAGAGCTACCAGGTACAGAAACATTATTGCAGTTGAAATTGTGCAGTTCTTTGTTTACATGCATGTTTCAATTTTCCTCATAGTACAAAAGTTTCCATGAATGCAGCATTTAATGCTATTGATAACACTGACGAGGCAGAAGGAAATCAGTACCCTAGTGCCGACAATATTGTTAAATGCATAGTACTACTGGTGTGTTGTTTCTCTAGCAGATTTACAGCAGGAGATTACTGCAGTAGCTGACCTTTTTTACTTCAGTCAGAGTAATGACTTCAGTCAGTTGCAGTTTAGATGCTTTGCTTCCATAGCTATGTGCTTTAGTATTTAAAAGAGCAGCACTACTCCTGGGAAAGCCTTCTGTCACCCTAACATGAAACCTGAATACAAGCTTTTCTTGTGGAAGCTATTGAGATAGTCAATAACAACTTATACTATGTTTATACAGTGCAATTCATCATAAATCACTTTATAGCTTTTTAAAATATGGACTAGACCCTGAGTGGATGTTAATTAGTGTAGCTTCTTGGAGCTCTGTTGATTTACACCAGCTCAAGATCTGGTTCTACTTTCACCCACTATTGAAAAGCATCATCTGGTTAACACACAGCAATACACAACAGTTTAGAACAAGTAGTGAAGAATAACATAATCAAGTGAAATAACATAATCAAAATTAGGGGGAATTCCTGGTAGTCAATGTGTAATTGCACAAGTTAAAATGTGCTCAACATCATCTTCCTAAAAGTACTATGGACACTTTAAATACACTTAAGTGATTAGGACTCCTCAACTGAAAATATGGGTCTTTCCAGGGTCCTCTAACAACATCCTGGGGAACTGATTAAGGGCAGACTCTGAAAAGAGTGCTCCCTACTGAATTGGCAATGCCCCATCATGTAGCATGTAGGTGTTCCTTGGAAGTCTGCTTTTAAAGTCATATGACCGAGCCAAACCTGCTTACATCTTGAAATGTGATAATGTTAGGATTGCAGGTATAGTCTGTGTACTGCTTATGAATAAAGCAGCATGTATAATTAGTTTGGTTTTTAAGCTGGCAGTTTAGCTGTAAGATATATGGGAAAAAAATCCCCCAGTGGGAAAGTCCCTTTCTTGAACTGCTGAAATCGACAACCTCACCTGTGCCAGACATAATTCCTAGTAAGAGAGGGAGGATGCTCTTATGGGTAAGGCATAGGACTGACATTCAGAAGCACTTCTGAATACAAATAATAATAATTCTAACAACCACCCAACGTGATGCCAAACACAGATCTAGGAGGGTACCTTCTGAAGGGAGAGCAAGACACACTTAACACTGAATTATTTAATCCCAGAAAGACAGATAAATAATGATTTTTAACATCCATCTTAATATGGAAATATAATAATATAATACAATTGAAGAAATACAGAAAATGGTTTCAAAATATTAGCCAGAACAGTACACTTGAAAATGAAAAAAAAAAAAAAAACGGTGCTAATATTATGGATTTAAAATGTTATTATTCAAAAAGTAATCTCACATAATGTGTAAAATTGGGAGGGTTGGCATTCATTGTATTAATAGAAAGAAACTAACATAGGGAAAAAGCTTTCATGGTCATTTGTTTAAAAATGTGGTTTAACTAACCTTGAAGCAGAACCTTTTAAAAAATCATCTTTTTAATGCTGCTCTTTGCTACAGAAAGACCATGCTGAAAACACAAAAGATAGTAGACGGGTTCATAATGTTTTTGTTTCGAACATAGAAGAAACCTGTACAGTTGCTTTACCAAAAAAAGCCCACCCCCAGGATAAGTACATAAAAATAAAGATAAAATCATGCTATGTCTGGAGCTGACATAGTCAATCTACGCTACTTTCATGGATTCAACTCTAAGGTCAATTTTTATTACACCTGTTAGGAAATAATTGGTTGAGGTGCTTTTGTGCCATGTAGGTAAGTAAAATTCTCCTCGGAATTCCTCTCCTGCCCAGGACTGGCTGGAGAACAAGAATTCCATTTAGCAAAAAATGTCTATGTTTCAATATTTGTTTCTGTTCCAATGTGGAATGAAACCAAGAACTTTCAACATTTTTCACAAAATAAACAGAGATTGAGCCCCCTGAATAGCCAGTTGCACAGTGACCAGTGACTGATGTGGGAGAGCAACGTTCAAGTCCTTGCTCTGCCTGAGTCAGACTAGGCACTTAAAACTTGAGTCTGCCACATCTCATATGATTGCTGTAGTTATTCTGGGGTGGTTCTCACTCTCTCTTTGTTTTTGACCAGAAATTCCACCCTAGACCTGAGAAACCTTCCCAACCAAAGTTTAATTGAAAGCAATATGTTTCCATGACAAGTTTTGGTTTCATTGAATTGTCATTTTCCAACAAAAATAAATAAATAAAATTGTTGTAACGGTCCAACCAGCTCTACTCCTGTCCTTGACATCATAGCAAGGAGTATTCTACATGTTGACCACATAGAGATTGTTTTTAGAGCTTTCAAATATCTTCCTGTTTTGAACCTTTCTGAGGGCTGGATTGTGGCTAACAATTCAGCCTGAATAAAGGGCTGTGCAGACTTTAGCGGCTCCAGAAGCCAGGCAGTCACCAGAGGGTGACCCTGAGTTTCACATTGTGGTTCTGTGCCCTTGCTCTAGGAGGGGAGTAAGCTGCACCAGTTTCTCTGCTGGAGCGAATTACTCCCCTGCTGCGCCAGATCTAGGGTGTGAGCTGGTATGTTGGGAGTGTGGAGCCAAAGCTCTTCCTGCTCCCTGCCTCTCCCCTGCCATCAACACCTGACAACAACTGCTCTCCTTCCACATAGCCTCCAGCAATGTGGGTAATTGGGGTCTCCTTATGCCTCATTGCTCCCCATAAGACACTCACAGCTGAGCCCCAAGCTTGTAGATCTGCATATCCTTGTCCCTTGTTACAAGAGCTCTCTACTCCACTACAGTCTATTCTAATCTGGTTCTTTTACCATGTCCGATCCTATCATTGTGGATTCTGGGTTTTTCCCATCCCCAACTGGCCCTCTACTCCAATACAACTTCCTTTCCCTCCCCTACTAAATCAAAAAGAGACATTTTTTATTTCAGATACACACAAACGCCTTCATATAAATGAATAAATAAAAGGGTGTTGAGGTGTTATTACAACACAATATTGTTCTGCTTCATCCTTTCACAAGCTTTGTCTCCTTTCACTGAGAGCCTGGACTGCTAAAACCATGGATAAGATTGAGCCTAAAATATCATGTGACAACCTTTGGAATTTACCCTTGATACCTAGTTTCCATGCTCACAGTGGCATAGAGATTTGAATGAGGGAGTGTTTTGATTTTTTCTTTTACTTAGGGTGATAATAAATCAAACAGCTCTGTGAGAGGAAAATATATCTCCCCCCCTCCCCCTTTTGGCAGAACTACTGAAAAGCCAAAATATATAGGTTTTTTTCTTTTGCTTCTAGCATGAAACTTTCCACATAGACTTCAGAAGGAATATTTCTCCTTTGATTCTAAGCATTTGCAATCCTGAGGCAAGCCTAACAGGTGAACTGAGGCTTGCAAAGCCAGGGTCTTTTAAGAGAAGCTTCTTCACCACCATTTGAATCTCTGGTGAATAGCTCACTGCAGCTCTGTTTATATGGACATATGGTGTGAAGAACACTAATACAGTTGTCTCTGCACAACTGTAACAAACAATCTGCTTATTGTGTATTTTTTTTAAGCAACACTTCATGCTGTCTAACAGGTGGCCCAAAGTTACAATAGACACACTGTTGGGGTAGAACAAACCCCATTTACACAAGAGTCTTGACTGGAGATAGTGACTGAGACCGGCTGAAAAATCAGCCTTAGAACATTATTGTTTAAAACACTGTAAACGCTACATATCGCAGATGAACAGGAGCCTTGCCTCACATAGCCTCCTGTTGCCCTCAATCTGTCTCTGGATCAGTAGAGTTAATACCTCCCAAAGGAAGAATGCCAAAGCAACAGTTTAAAATCCATTACACTTTGTAAGCCTCAAGTTTGTGGATATAATGTGTGATTTATCTAAGAGCTCTGGCCATATTTTTGTATTCATCTGCTTAAGCAAGCATCTCAATTTTTATTATAGATTTTGGGTTCATTAGGAGCATGCTCTTTCTGTATTCTCTCAATATTTAAATGTGGTGCCTTATACTGACATCTAGTAGGATGTTATAACATGGGGCAAACTTATGTTAGTTCTAACAGAGGCATGGTGGGCCCTTCCTATAACCAAAGATTCTTTCATCCAAACTCATCTTTAAAGAAAAGCTCTCTCCACCCCCCCGATATATTTCATTCTCCCCTGAGATCTTTTTCCAGTCCTTGCCTGCTTTCACTTGCTAATAATTCTTGGTTATGCAGCCTGCAGCCTAACAATTCTACTTGGAAGTGGGTATCTTCTGTACAGAAACTCAATGATATTCAATGTAAATCCCCTGAAGGACTCGATAAATTTAATATCTCCATGGCTTGCTTTGTTTGTCTTTTTTTGCAGGCCTGATTCAGCTTCCACTGAATTCCATTTACTTTAACAGGAACTGAATCAAGTCCTAATGAAAAGCACAAAGAGTAGAGGACATGAAAGTAAATAAGCAAGGGGTTGTAGACCCATGTACAATCACAAATACAAAAGAGTTTGAAAACCTTATGACCATCTGCACATGTAATTTACAGTAGGTTCAAAAACACCTACAGGCCCAGTGTTTCAGCTACACTTGTGAAAGTAAGGGTATGCATTTGCTTCAGCAGGTCTGCCTGTCAGTGCCCCTACTTGTGTACTTAAAATGTCATCTTTGAAATTCTACTGCTACAGGCCCAACCCTGCAAGATGCTGAAAGCCTTCTCTGAGGTGTTTGAATTCAGTGAGAACTAGTGGTGCTGAGTATTAAACAGAAGGCATGAAGCATTTCAGTGGTTTGTTTCTTAAATGATTTACTTAAGATTTTGTTTAAACTTTGGACATGTTTTATCTCTAAAGCAGGGTGTGCAAGTGACGTTGTTTTGTTTTAACTTAAGTTGATCATTTACAAAGAGTTACTTGCTCAGTTAAATGTTCCTATTATTTCTCTATGATTTTGTCTTCTCTTTTTCTTCCATCCCACTTGCAAAATGCTGCTCCATTTTGAAGCATGAATTGGACCATATTGGACCATATCTGGATGAGATTATCCAGGGCCTGAATCAAAATGGTCCATTGAATGACTCCCATTGATTTCAAGGGCCTTTTGATCAGATCTCTAGACCAGAGATAGGCAACTTTTGGCCCGCGGCCCGCCAGGGTCAGGCCCCCAGCGGGCCGGGCCAGTTTGTTTACCTGCCGCGTCCGCAGGTTCAGCTGATTGCAGCTCCCACTGCCCGCGGTTCACTGCTCCAGGCCAATCGGGGCTGCGGGAAGCAGCGCGGGCTGAGGGATGTGCTGGCCGTCGCTTCCCACAGCCCCCATTGGCCTGGAGCAGTGAACTGCCAGTGGGAGCTGTGATCGGCCAAACCTGCGGATGCAGCAGGTAAACAAACTGGCCTGGCCCACCAGGAGGCTTACCCTGGCGGGCCGCATGCCAAAGGTTGCCGATTCCTGCTCTAGACCGATGATTCATAAAGATCTCTAGCTCAATTTAAAGGAAAAGCCACTTTATGCTTCTTGCAAGGGGGCAGACTGAGCCTTCTGTGGGGAGGACTGGAACATCCAGCCCATAATGTTACCCATAACATATCCAGATAAACACACACACATGAAAGTCAGGGCATAGAATGAGCAATTGCTCAGATTTTGAACTCTAAGGAACCCTGAGCAATTTAGGGATTGAAATATGAGTGGTAAAGAAATGAGTCTCTATTTATCTAGCTCATTACAATGACTTTAATTTTTAAGGGTGATTGCAGTAAATTATATCTAGAAAAGAGAATAGGATGGTGTTTAAAGCTGAGAGAATGAAGTGAAATGTGGATTCAGTGTGTGTGTGTAAAGCAAACATGTGAGTTCAATAGATTAATAAAATAAAACCTTTTTCAGACTTTTCAGACAGGTGAATATAGGGATTGCCAGCCTGGATCAGACCCCCAGGTCCATCTAGTCCAGTATCCTGTCTCCAATTCATGGTGAGTACCAGATTCTTCGGAGGAAGGTAAAAACCCTGCAGCTGGCAGATATGGGCTAATCTGACTCCCCACATTAGATTGCATCCTGATTTCTAATAGTTTGAGATTTTCTCTAACCTTGAAGCATGAGATTTAATATCCCTTGCAAAATTTTTGTTATTAATTATAACAATGGTAGATTGTCTTGTTAGCCATATAAATGTCCAGTCTCTTTTTGAATCTTACTAAGTTCTTGGCCTCAACGATTTCCTGTGGCAAGGAGTTCCACATTCTAATTGTGCATTGTGTGCAATAGAAATAGAGTTTCCAGAATACAAATATCTATAAGAATCAAGCTTGGGGTTTTTTTCTGGCTGCCATTATAAGCTTTTCAGATTTTTAAATACTTACTACAGTTGTAGTTCTCTGATTCAGAGAAAGCAATACAAATATGATCATTGAACAAAGATGTGGTGAATGAATTCATTCAGTAAAAAGGAGCTTGTATGGTTTCTTTAAAAAAATAGAGTTATACAAATAGGTTTCTGCAGGAGCCTCCTTTTGCCCCATCATTAATATATATCATAGCCCAGCAACTAAAAACACATTTCTCATCTTTATGGTCTCCCACCAAATTTCTTCCAGTTTCTCTTAGCTCTAGATCTGGGCAATTATTTTTTTCATCAAATATTTTTTTCATCAAAAAAGCATTTTTTGGGTACAAAAAAATTATTAATTGAATGGGGGTCAAATTCGGCAAAATGCTATTTGTTTTGGTTGAAAAAATATTTTTGAAAGAGTTGAAAAGTTTCATTATTGCTATCTTGAACCACATCCTTTCAACCATTGTGTTTAGAAATGTTTTGTTTCAACTTTTTGATATAAAGCACCTTTTTAAATTGACATTTGAGAAATTAAAAAAAAATCCATGAAAGGATGAAAAATACCCCAAACAGCCAATATGAATCAAAATCACCATCACCACTATCAAATTTATTTTGAGTCACTTCAAAACACCTTAAATAAACTCAAAGTGATTTTTTTTGAGTTTTCATTTCAACAAAAACTTTGGGATAATAAGTAGGGCTGTCGATTAATCACAGTTAACTCACACGATTAACTCAAAAAAATTAATCACGATTAAAAAAACGTATAGCGATTAAATCACAGTTTTAATTGCACTGTTAAACAATAAAATACCAATTGAAATTTATTAAATATTTTGGATGTTTGTCTACATTTTCATATATATTGTATTCTGTGTTGTAATTGAAATCAAAGTGTATGTTATTTTTATTATAAATATTTGCACTGTAAAAATTATAAACAAAAGAAATAGTATTTTTCAATTCACCTCATACAAGTTCTGCAGAGCAATTTCTGTCATGAAAGTGCAACTTACAAATGTAGATTTTTTTTTTGTTACATAACTCCACTCAAAAACAAAACAACGTAAAACTTCAGAGCCTACAACAGGGATTGGCAACCTTTGGCACACGGCTCACCAAGGTAAGCACCCTGGCAGGCCAGGCCAGTTTGTTTACCTGCCGCATCTGCAGGTTCAGCCGATCACAGTTCCCACTGGCCGCGGTTCGCCATTTCAGGCCAATAGGGGCAGCGGGAAGTGGCGGCCAGCACATCCCTCAGCCCGTGCCGCTTCCTGCAGTCCCCATTGGCCTGAAATGGTGAACCGCGGCCAGTGGGAACCGCGATCGGTGGAACCTGCAGACGCAGCAGGTAAACAAACCGGCTCGGCCCGCCAGGGTGCTTATCCTGGCAAGCCGCGTGCCAAAGGTTGCCGATCCCTGGCCTACAAGTTCACTAGTCCTACTTCTTGTTCAGCCAATCGTTAAGACAGGAGATAATGCTTCCCTCTTCTTATTTACACTGTCACCAGAAAGTGAGAAAAGGCATTTGCAGGGCATTTTTGAAGCTGGCCTTGCAAGGTATTTACGTGCCAGATATGCTAAACATTTGTATGTCCCTTCATACTTTGGCCACCATTCCAGAGGACATGCTTCCATGCTGATGACGCCTGTTAAAAAAAACAATGTGTTAAGTAAATTTGTGACTGAACTCATTGAGGGAGAATTGTATGTCCCCTGCTCTGTTTTCTGCATATATTTCATGTTATAGCAGTCTTGGGTGATGACCCAGCACATGTTCATTTTAAGAACACTTTCACAGCAGATTTCACAAAATGCAAAGAAGGTACCAATGTGAGATTTCTAAAGATCATTACAGCACTCGACCCAAGGTTTAAGAGTCTGAAGTGCCTTCCAAACTTAGAGGGACGAGGTGTGGAGCATTCAGAAGTCTTAAAAGAGCAACACTCCTATGCAGAAACTACGGAATCCAAACCACCAAAAAAGAAAATCAACCTTCTGCTGGTAGCATCTGACTCAGATAATGAAAATGAACATGTGTTGGTCTGCACTGCTTTGGACTGTTATCGAGCAGAACCTGTCATCAGCATGGTCCTGGAATGGTGGTTGACGCATGAAGGGACATATGAATCTTTAGCGCATCTGGCACATAAATACCTTGTGACACCGGCTACAGCAGTGCTATGAGAACACTTGTTGTCACTTTCAGGTGGCATTATGAACAAGAAGCAGGCAGCATTATCTCCTGCAAATGTAAACAAACTTGTTTGACTGAACAATTGGCTGAATGAAAAGTAGGACTGAGTGGACTTGCATGCTCTAAAATTTTACATTGGTTTATTTTTGAATGCAGTTTTTTTGTATATAATTCTACATTTGTAAGTTCAACATTCATGATAAAGAGATTGCACTACACTACTTGTATTAGGTGAATTGAAAAATACCATTTCTTTAGGTTTTTTACAGTGCAAATACTTGTAATCAAAAATAAATATAAAGTGAGCACTATACACTTGGTATTCTGTGTTGTAATTGAAATCACTATATTTGAAAATGTAGAAAACAGCCAAAAATATTTAAATAAATGGTATTCTATTATTGTTTAACAGTGCGATTAATTGCAATTAATTTTTTTAATCATGTGATTAATCATGATTATTTTTTTAATCGCTTGACAGCCCTAATAATAAGATTTTGGTTTGAACTGAACCACAATTTTGTGGGGATTTTTCAGTTAGCCCCTCAAACTGCAACATCCATTATTAGTTCCACCCTACTCCGCTCAGGAAAAAAAATCCTTGCAGGATGCCCCCAAGGCTGATAAAGTAGGACCTTTTCAGAACAGGGAAGCAAGTTCCAAAGTTGAGGGGCCCTCCCAGAGAACGCTCTGACAGCTGCCCCTGTGCTCAGCTCAGTTGCCCCCATTGATCTGAACTGTGGCAGGCATGGAGAAGGTAGTTTTTCAGGCAAATAGGAAGAAAACATGGCCTTTGGGATATATTCTGCAATGTACTAAGTATCTGTTGTGTGTTTTGCTGAGCATCTCCCACTACTTGAATTCACAAGCGGAGTTCAAGTGTGTTGGTCACCTTGCAAGACCATGTTCTTTATTATAAGCTAAAGGGTAGTACATTTTGGCTCAGAGAGGAACAACTATAAGGGTTGAAAGATGGGTTGAAACTGAGCATGGAGTCAGCAGAAAAATGTCCCCATTCCCCAAAAATATTGGGATTATCTCAAAAATAATGAGATTAAAAAAATCTGGATTCTTTTTGATTTTGGGTTGTTGAGTTTTTAGAGTGCATGTTTTCAAGGTTTTCTCTACAAGCTTTTTGGAAGGCTAGAAGGTTATTTTTTTTTTTTTTTTATGGAAGTTGAGATTTTCAGGTAATCACTTGACTCCAGAAACTGGAACTTTAATAAAAAGACCAAATATCATTAGACTCTCAATAAACAACAAGTGCTTTGTTAGGCAAGCCAGGGAACAAGGTGCTATCTGTTTAGTTCAATAGGTGTGGCACAAGGATAAATGATGGGAGAACTGACCCCTAGCAATTACTGTTTTGGCACTGATTATAAAAATGAATTGACTCTTTTGCCATATAAAGGAAGAGGTAGAAACAGAAAAAACTTCCCCAAACTCTGACATATATTGTGACAGCTGCACTGGACAATTGTTATGGAATTGTTGGAAGGAAAATTAATATTTAAACCCAGACTGTCATTTTGTTCCATGTCTGAACGATGTCTAGCACTGAACCTGGACTATAATAGGGGCTTTTAAGCCTGATGATGATGATGATGATGATGACGATGATCATAATAAAATAATAATAATAATAATAATAATAATAAAAGTACAATGTCCCAGCTGTTTTTTCCCAGAAGGGTGCTGCACCTCAGGCTGTTTTGAGCAGGAACATCTGCTTTACATAACAGCTTCATCTAACACAGACCACAGGCTTCTCAAATTCTATCATTGGCTCAAGACCAATATTTATAAAGATTATTGACTGATGTGAAATCAATAATCTTCATCAGGTAACAAAAAGGGTTTCTACAGGTATGTTAGCAACAAGAAGAAGGTCAGGGAAAGTGTGGGACCCTTACTGAATGGGGGAAGCAACCTAGTGATAGATGATGTAGAAAAAGCTGAAGTACTCAATGCTTTTTTTGCCTCCGTCTTCACAGACAAGGTCAGCTCCCAGACTGCTGCACTGGGCAGCACAGTATGGGGAAGAGGTGAGCGGCCTTCAGTGGTGAAAGAACAGGTTAAGGACTATTTAGAAAAGCTGAACATGTACAAGTCCATGGGGCCAGATGCAATGCATTCAAGGGTGCTGAGGGAGTTGGCTGATGTGATTGCAGAGCCATTGGCCATTATCTTTGAAAACTTGTGGCGATTGAGGGAGGTCCCGGACAATTGGAAAAAGGCAAATATAGTGACCATCTTTAAAAAAGGGAAGAAGGAGACTCCAGTCAGACTCACCTCTGTGCCTGGAAAAATCATGGAGCAGGTCTTCAAGGAATCCATTTTGAAGCACTTGGAGAAGAGGAAGGTGATCAGGAACAGTCAACATGATTCACCAAGGGCGAGTCATGCCTGACCAACCTGACTGCCTTCTATGATGAGATACTGTAACTGGCTCTATGGATATGGGGAAAGCAGAGGACGTGATATACCTTGACTTTAGCAAAGCTTTTGGTATGGTCTCCCACAGTATTCTTGCCAGCAAGTTAAAGGAGTATGGATTAGATGAATGGACTATAAGGTAGATAGAAAGCTGGCTAAATCGTTGGGCTCAATGGGTAGTGATCAACAGCTCAATGTCTAGTTGGCAGCCAGTATGAAGCTGAGTGGTCGGTCCTGGGGCTGGTTTTGTTCACATCTTTATCAATGATCTGGATGATGGGATGAACTGCACCCTCAGCAGGTTTGTGGATGACACTAAGCTGGGGGGAGAGGCAGATATGCTGGAGGGTAGGGATAGGGTCCAGAGTGACCTAGACAAATTGGAGGATTGGGACAAAAGAAATCTGATGAGGATCAACAAGGACAAGTGCAGAGTCCTGCACTTAGGATGGAAGAATCCCATGCACTGCTACAGGCTGGGGACTGACTTGCTAAGCAGCAGTTCTGAAGAAAAGGACCTGAGGGTTACAGTGGACGAGAAGCTGGATATGAATCAACAGTGTGCCTTTGTTGCCAAGAAGGCTAATGGCATATTGAGCTGCATTAGTAGGAGCATTGCCAGCAAATCGAGGGAAGTGATTATTCCCCTCTATTCGGCACTGGAGCACTGCGTCCAGTTTTGGGGCCTCCACTACAGAAAGGATGTGGAAAAATTGGAGCGAGTCCAGCAGAGGAAAACACAAATGATTAGGGGGCTGAGGCACATGACTTCTGAGGAGAGGCTGAGGGAACTGGGCTTATTTAGTCTTCAAAAGAGAAGGGTGAGGGGGGATTTGATAGCAGCCTTCAACTACCTGAAGGAGAGTTCCAAAAAGTCTGGAGCTGGTCTGTTCTCAGCGGTGGCAGATGACAGAACAAGAAGCAATGGTCTCAAGTTGCTGTGGGGGGACATCTAAGTTGGATATTAGGGAAAACTATTTCACTAGGAGGGTGGTGAAGCACTGGAATGGGTTACCTAGGGAGGTGGTGGAATCTCCATCCTTAGAGGTTTTTATTAAGGCCCAGCATGACAAAACCCTGGCTGGGATGATTTAGTTGGGGTTGGTCTTGCTTTGAGCAGGGGGTTGGACTATATGACCTCCTGAGGTCTCTTCTAACCCTAATCTTCTATGATTCTATGATTTTTTCAAGTGATATATTCATCAACGGATCCATTTATAAAAACATATATGTTGTTGATTAGATTTCCTCTTTGCCAGCCATAAGTTGCAACCATGATAACTACCATACCAAAATCACTTGTCCCTATGGGTGAAAACCTTCACTCTACAATACTTAAAATCTCCCCTGTTCTATGGTGTATTTCTTTAAGGATAAATTTCACTGAATAACAAAGAGTTCCTGTGAAATCCGGAATCATTTTCTGCAGGATAAGACAGGTTCTATAGGAGTCTTTACAATTATTTTTTGTTCTAATTGCATGAATAGCTTCACTTTCATGTTGCTGAGCCTTTTCGGTTCTTCCTCACTGAGATATGTGAGCCTACTGGCCTATACCCAATTCAAAGCTAAGTCACAGTGGCAGCCATCTTGGATTAATGTACCTGAAATGTTGCCTCAGTCCTTCAGAGGAACCCTGCTCCTTTCCCATAAAAAAAAACAAACCTGTGGGAGAGGCAAGCATGAACTTCATGAGGCTCACCTCACAGGGTTAACTCACAGTTAGAGCTGGTTGACAGTTTTTTCAAATTTTTGATGAAAAAATGGCATGTTTTTTGGATGGAACTTTTCACTAATTGCCATATTTATGGACTAGCTTGTAAATAAAAACTTGCCCTTTTTTGCTCTTCAAAAACCCTTCACCAGTTTTTGACCAGCTCTACTTTGTCTGCAACTCCCAAAGGCTTTGGGAGACTACAGAGGTATCCTGGGGAGGAGGTATACAGACCTGGGATGCTTTTGCAGTGCCTCCAACCCTGCACTCCAATCCTGGATTGCACTCCTCTCTGGTAAGCTCATAGGCTTCTCTCTTCCTGGAAGCCTGGCCCCTTTGGGCACAGTGCCTCTCCTGGGTCTCCCCTGGAAACTGAACCCATATGCCCTCAGAGGCATTTTCACTTCCTTTGTCTCAGCTTGTTTTCTGTTCAATCTCTCTCTCTCTCTCTCTCTCTCTCTCCTTGTATACTTCTGTTTCTTCTTGTTCTTTTTTTGTTTTTGTTTTCTGTTTATTTTGCCTTATGTTTGGTTATTCATGTAGCTTTTTAGCTTGTTTTTGGCTTCCCACCTCTTCTTTCCCTCAGTTACAGTTCTTTTCTCCTCCTTCTCCCTCTAGTCTTTTCCCTAGTTCTCTTTGCTCTCACAGGGCCACCTAAGGTTGCATTGCACTGGTACAGTCTCCCTGGCTTACCTTGGAATGAGACAATATTTTCCCTGTGCTCTGAGGTTTGTGGTTCAAACACTCTCCTGTCGGCCCATCTAATGGGGTCAGAACAGCTCCATCTATACTAGACTAGTTCTCTCTTGGGTAATATGCTTGTGTGCAATGTTCTGAGAAGTCCTACATTTGATGGAGTCAGAGAGAATGATAGCATTTATTAAACACTATTTAAAAGACAAATATCATGCATGGTTGGAAACATGACATAAAAATCTAATATACAGAAATCTTACTACTAAAAGGCTCTTTTAAGATGCTCTTCAGACGCCTGGGAAATGTGGTTACACAGGAAGATAATATAAGACACAGAAACATCCATTTTTAGAAATCACAGCCTGCCTTTTGTCTCAGGAGCTGACAGGGCTAGAGAAAGACGGAGGGAAACTTCCTGGCTCCTCTTCCTTCTTAGCTATTTATCTCCTCAGGCATCACATCATTCCCTCTTCCCTTCTTCTGGAGTCCAGCTATGCCCATCTCGCTCCATTTTATTTAAAACACCTTACCTTTTTAGCATGTGGAAGTTTATATGTGCCTCAGTATTGGCCTTCATCCTGTGTTTTGGGCATCACATCACTGGCAGGCAGCCTGATTCTGCCTTTGGACAGTCTGAAGTTGAACATCATGGGTGGGCCCTGACATTAAGGGCGCTTCCATTGTGGGGTGTGCAGTTTTCACACTTGATCCTTCACCATAGTGGGTGACTTTGGCCCAAATTTCTATTCTTCTTACTGTTGTGCAGCATGCTTTACTGCAGTTATCCACATAGTTCCTTCCCCCACCCCAGAGACAACTGCATTTTGATAATGATGTAATGTATATAACTTGTTGAGCTCTTTGGGATCCTTTGGACTGAAGGCACGTTATAAATTATGTAGCATAAAATCTCTTGATGTGCACATGTGGTAGGCAATGCTATAAACAGGCAAGTAATACTTGTAAATCTACATGGCCTCAAATTTCAGCAAAATTTAATTTTTTTACCTTTGTGTGCAAATGACTGTATGTACACGTAGCTATCTGTTGGTGATTTTTAATGCAAATAACTGCTGTGTATTCCCCACCTTCCCCCTCTTTTGTAAAACATTCACCAGATTTTGTTTTTTTGTTTTTTTTGTTAAATGCCTTGATAGGCTACTAGTAATCTACCACTAATCCTTTCTCCTCAGTACACACATAAAGAAATAAAAGATGCCAGTTTGTGGCTTAGCTGCATTCAGGAAAACCTCCGTATTGCTGCCAAGAACTGCCATCTGCCACCTACAAACGCAGGTGCCAGGGAGTCTCCTCTGCACACAAAGCATAATAATATAACACAAAGGACCAATGTGCACTAATAATTGCTAAACACACAGAAAGAGGGGCCAGAACATTTTTATGAAAGTTTACTTAGTCTGTGGAGATTTGCATACAGATGGCTAGGTCAGGGTGCTGTGTATGCTGCCTGGGCCACTGTGGGGTAGGACTGTCTTCAAGCAGCCTTTATAAGCACACACGGCTTTTACTATAGCATAGTGTTGTGGAGAGACCTCATTCTGCACACACTGAATAGTCATTCAAGTAGCTTGCTTTGAAATGAGAAAAGGCCTTGGATGGGGAGGAGGAAGGAAATTCTTTTCTTTGTGAGACAGAGGAGGAGTGTTGGGAAAGGGGCCAGAGGACTTAAAGAATGTGGGTTAGCAACGAGGAATTAGAGGAAAGTTTCTGTGGAGACACACAATTAGATATGTGGCATTCACCCCTCTCCTTCTAGTGGGCAACAAGAGCAAGCACATTTCAAAGGGTTCATGGTCTGCACAAAACAAGGAGAAGGGGAGAAAAAACCACCCTAATTTTTAAAGTATAATGAAAAGTGTAACTGTCTTAAAATAAAACAAACCAAGAGGTTAGGCAGCAAGAAATTTCCCTCTGAGTAAGAGGATGATAGTACAAACCCTGAATTTACTGGCTTTCCTTTTTTGCATGCCTGTTAAAATAGTGGGATGTTTTAGACTGAAAGCACTGTAAATGGAGATTGCTATGAATTTATGGAACTTCTTATTTCATGAAGACATCCTGACAGGGGCTTAGGTTTACTTACAAAACAGTGTTGCCTCATTCAGAATACTGATGGCAGGTGTCAGGGCTTAGCTACAAAGGTGTTAGGTACTGTGGAAACACCACAGATAGGTAAGGGGGAGATTTTCAAATGCTCCCAAATCTCATTCTCTTATAGAGAGGCCTAACTGCTTTTGAAAATCTCCCCCTTAATAGACATGCAGCTTAGCTGTCCTCTCACACCAGCTTTACACCATTGTGACTCCATTAAAACCAATGGATTCACTCCTGATTTACAGCGTTGAGAGGGAGAAGAGAATCAGGCCTATATGTCTTTCACCTGTCCCTGTGAAAAAAAGCTTCCCATTTCACCACCAGCTGTAGTTCTTTGCAAAATTGTCACAATGATGCTTTGTGGAAAATTTACAAAATGCAACTACCTAGTTACAGGGCATAATTACACCTTTTACCACCTTTATGTACAAACAGAAGCCGAGCTCCAAAAGATACTATTACAGTTAAGTGTGTGTGTATAGGAGCAACTCACACTGCCTTACATTGTCAAGTGTCTCTCTCTAGGTACTTACACATCAGCACTGTATCTGAGCACCTCACAGTTATTGATGGACATTTATCCAGTAGTGTAATTGAGGCTTCTCATTTGGAAAACATGGAGTTTAGTTTACCTGCTTATTGCTTACCACTACGCCACTGCGATTATCCTCACAACACCCTGGTGAGATAAGAAAGCTGTAGATCTGTTTTACAAATGGGAAACAGAGGCAGATTAAGGGACTTGCCTAAGATCACACAGGAAGTCTATGTATGAGGCAGGAACTGACTCCAGCTCTTTTGAGCACCAACCTAGTATATTATCCCCAAGTCCATTTCTTCCTGCCCTGGAAATGTTTATTGGTTTTGGATGCCCGACCTGAGTCACTTAAAGGGGCATGATTTTCAGAGAGTGGTTTGTCAGGACTGTAAACCACCTTCAGGGTGTGTGGAGCTCAGTGTGCAGGGGAGGCAGGGAATGACTGGGGCAGAGGAGGAGCAGGATTGCAGGCTCCACTATTGTAAGGATTCTTGTATTGTCCCATCCTCCTGCCACTACTGCCAACAGGCCTACATAGGCTTCTTCCGTCATTGTGCTGCAGTAGCATCCACTGAGCCAAAACACAAGACTCATATAATCATTTTCCTCACTCCTCTTCTCAATAGCCAACCTGAGTAGTAGTGTCAGTTGTTAGGCCTAAGATTTCTTGTTTATGCTGTTAATGCCATAATTTCTGCAAGGCTCATCTTTTCTCTCAGGCTTTGGGAGACTGTGACTTTTGGAAATTGTGATTGTAGGGGTGTGGAATAGCATGATGGATTTGTGGTGAACTATCTTAAACTGACTCACCTGGATTTTTAAGTGATGTCAAGGTACCTTGAGCATATGAATGGGAACATAAGGATGGGATTCTATACTTCAAAATTAATAAGTCATCCATCACTTTCATGAAACTGCAATTTTATTTAAAAAGAGAAATAAACTTGAATTGTGTATTTGCAGTAAAAAGTCCAGTACTTTCATGTTGTTACTATTTTTTTTTTTTTTTTGGTGAAAGTGCTTATGTTTTATATGGCTAGCACTCCACAAGGTTTGGATTTCTTAAGCCATTTTGACTGCATGGCAGATTTGTAGCCCCTCTCTGAGAAAACACCTCAGTCAGAAGAGGTCCCTCTCGTAGTTAGTAGGTAGAAATTGGTCCAAAGAAATGAAAGAAATAAAGTGGGTGATCTCCAGTCACTCAGCAGCAGTGTGTGGCTGCTGACCCAGGTATTTTCTAGCAGCCGATTCAGTATCAGACACTGTGGATGCCAGTTTTGAGGTTGAAACAGACTAACACGGCTGCTACTCTGAAACCTACCATTAGATTCAGTTTGTCTCCTTGTACATACTGTACATTTCAGGGTGCTATCATATGAATGGCTAAGTAATACGAGGCTGATACAACCAGATAGATGTCCTCTCAGGATCATCTCATGTGTTATGGTAGGAATATTTTTAAACAAAATAGCTTCTCTTTATTTTTAAATGTAGGGCTTACATAATCACAAAGCATTTTACAAGCCTTCTGGGTGAAACAGAAACAAACAAACAAACAAACAAAAAGTAGTGGTGAACATCATTCAGATGCCTGAATACCAGTACTGCAAAATGTCCATATAAATGATCCCTTCAGGAATTTGGGTTTTACTCAGAATTCCTTCTTGGTCTATGAGGTCTGAAATTATGCCAGTTTTAGGAGTTCCAGGTATTTTCCATAAAGGCTGCTTTCCAAACTTTTTCAAAGTAATCACAGGATCTCTAAGGATGTTCTAACCATGTGCTCCTGGGCATCCCAACACATGGAATCTTAACCTTTTAATCACCTCTGTTCATTGCAACTTACTTATCATGTATCACAAAAGCCTCTTCAACACATGTATTGAAATGTTCTTCAAGATTTATTGCTGGATAACGGGGAGGGGGAGGGAGACTGCTTCAAATGTACTTACAAGAAAGCTCAGAGTAAATGACATCTTAGAAAAAGTTAACACAAAGGTTTCTAGGGACAGACCTCCATTGCAACCCCAGATCTTCATTCCCCACAGATGTGAGGAAAATTTGGATCCAGAGTCAATCTTTGGGGCTTTGTAAATTATGGAAAATATACTTCCCTGACTCAGATTTATTAATGTTTGTGAATGTTCATATATATATAGTATGTGTCAGAGGTGCCAGAACAGGGGTGGCCTGGGCCTCCCACATTTTACCAGCTGTAAGGGCGAGTGATGGGGGGAGAAGGCGGAGAGGAGTGAGAAGGGGGCGAGGTCTTGGGGGAAGGGGCAGTGCAAGGGAAAGGGATTAGGGAGAAGGAGTGGCACATAGGCAGGGCTTGGGGGACGGGACGATACGAGTGCGGTGCCTTGGGGGAAGGGGCAATGCGAGAGAGGGGACTTGGGGAGAAGGGAATGCACAGAGGTGGGACACGGTTTGGGCACTGGTGGCCCCTCCACTTTTAGGGACCTTCTGCCACTCCTAGTCTGGGGACCATATAATTATCTGATAGGTCAGGGTCCAGGTCGTTCATCTTTAATGCTATCCAGGAATGCTTGGAAGCATGGCTGCTTTCTTTTTCGAATAGTGAGTCAGCCCAGCAGCTCATGTTCCTCCTATATATTTTTATTTATATCCAAGTGTTGGTGCTGGATTTGATGTAATCCTTCAAATGAAATCATATTGTAGAAGAACATTTTCTCAAAGGTGACTTGCAACGGGTTTGTATAATGGGGTCTACAAACACCATAGTAAGCACAGACAGTGAGGGGAGGAGAGTCTCTCCTGTTACAAACAAGTAGCTTGATCCCACTCCCACGCAGCTGCGAGAAATGCCAGTCATGGAGGCAGGCACCCACAGATGCAACCAATAGAAAAAAAACAAGCACTGATATAAAGGGAAGAGCACAGAGAAGGAAGGGAAGGAAAAAAGGCCTGTGATTGCAAAGGGGTGACAGCCCTGCACCAGGTTGCTTCCAAGAAAACAGCCAGGAGACTGAAGGAGACTGCAAGCCCTAAAATTGTAGGGATGATAGACTTAACTGAATGTGATGGTCCAAGAACTGAGCTGATGGAGAACTAACTAAGGAGGTCAGTCAGGAGAAACAGAGACCCTCTCAAAAGACCACACTAAGAGACAGTGACAATGTGGTACCAGAAGTGGGATCGCAATTAAACATCACTGCAGAAAAGGGAAGCCAAATAACCCATTTTCCCTCCTTTCCCCCTATATATACAAGAGAACTATGGAGGTGAATCCGCTCCTGCAGTGGCCGGCTGACTCACAAACACAACATATTAGAGAACACAGACACTGGATCTGACCCTGGTGGGACATAAGATACTGGAGAAGGGCCATCCACAGGCCCAAATATGACATTCTATCCACAACTGGACCTGGAGAAGCTAACTGAACTCTCAGATTTCCACATGGAGCAAAGGAAAGATGAGACTTTGAGCCAAGCCTTCAAAGAAGTAGCCACAACAGATGATGAAGAAGTGGATCCTGGACAGGCATGGCAATACTCCCAGTTTGCCCTTAAGACAGACTAGCTATATCACATAGACCAAGACAAGCAGACACAAGAGATACAGACACAACAGCTA